>NC_140238.1:13812613-14007613 GCF_949987555.1 Borostomias antarcticus
GGCTTTCTACACAACGCCACGTAACCGCGCTCAGGAATGTCCCGCCTGACCACGCGAGAGGGTGGGCACCTAGGTGTTCTTCTTTAAACCGGCCTGTGTGTTCGCAGAGGGCAACATTGTACTGTTCCATCTTGAACACGGCCTGCTCTATGTCCGGTGTGAGTTTGACCGGAACCAGACTGGTTGGCAGTCGGATGTGGACGTCCAGGCTGTGTGCTGAATAGAAGCTTACCCACAGACAAACACAAAGGACAGTGTCACTTGTGCCGACCCCCACGCCTCCCTGCACCTGCTAGTTAAAGCAGGGACAAGCCAAGGGTCTCCTCCCTCAGCAGACAGAGTCAATACAAGCCTTGTTAGAGATGTCCCTCTTAAATCAGTCTGGGGTCGGGAGGGGGGGGGGCAGCAGGGTCAGGGTCCAGCGGCGGGTGGCTGAGTTAAAGACTGACCGTTCCCTCTGCCTGAGCGCTCGTTGTGTGTCATGTGCCGTAACGGGTGGTATCTGTGAAGGGCAGTCGCTGTCGAGGGCTTGTCGTCAGAAGGCGTAGTCTCCGTAATGGGTTAATGGCACCTGACGGGCCTGTCACAGTTATGGACATGCCACGGAACTGGAAGCACCAGTTTCAGGCTAATACTTCTGCCTTCCATTCACTCATTCCTCAGGTCGCTCTCCCATCTGAAACTCCCGCCTCTAATTCATTTATTTAACAACCTGAGGCCTGCCAGACACCCGCTGAACTAAGCTACACAGTGTGAGTAATGTGAAATGCACGACACACAACACCATGCCAACACTAGCCTGGTCTGTAGCCTAATATTGGCAGAGCATTAATCCCACTGAACCACGCACATGCCCAGCATGTCCATTGTGCTTCATCGTTGTTTTACTGCGTTGATTCAGCGCAAGTTCATCTGTGCCATTGTGCTGAGGTCTCCATGTCCATCCTGGAGACACTGCTAAATGGGGTCCTACTGTCCCAGCCTACTTTCACACAGCACAGTCGCGGGTGACGGGGGGTAGATGTACTGGGGGGCTGCCGGCAAACTCTGAGGTATTTGGGCAGCAGAGTAGGGAGCGTTAGAGAGCCAGCGCGGGGCCCTGTTGTTAGGCAGAACAGAGGTCTGGAATCAAACAGGCCAGGAGGACCAGAGCCAAGAGACCTGGGAGGGTCATAGGCATGGCCGGCCGATAGAGCGAATGGCCTAAGCACTCCGGTCAACAGGATGGCTGCAGTTGTCGGGGGGCGCCCTGTGTGTGTGTGGGGGGGGGGGGTGTGTGTGGCACATGCATTGATCCATGCTGGGCTTTTCAACCACCCAACCACCCCAGGAAACGGCCGCCTCAGACAATGGCAAAAGGCCAGGGGGGGCTTTGCCGTTCTCCGCTATGACAAACAACAACAAGCAAACAAACACTAACAGTCTGACAATGAGAGAGGAAAGCTGAATATAGATTTCACTCTGGTGAGGAAACACAGGTCAAAGCCATCTGGCCAATCAGAGAGGGAGAGGAGGAAAAGGGGGTCTGCACAGATCTGGCTGGAGGGCGGGGTGGGGTGGGTGTGTTCTCCAGAACTGGGTCAGTCCACTCAAGGGTCAGAAATGGAGTGAGCCAGACCTGGAGCATGACGTCTTCTAATAAACAAGAAAGCCTGAGTTTGACGCCAGAGATCTGGGCCGTGATTACGCACTGTTTTATAAAGTTGTTTTGGAACAAGGACACATTTTACAGAATGGGCCTAGACTATGGCCTCTCAACATAGAGCAAGAAGAGAGAAAGGGAGAGAGACAATTAGACCGACTGAGAGAGAAAGGAATAAAGAGACAGAGAACGAGGGAGAGTGAGAGTCGGAGAGAGAGAGATAGAGATAGAGATAGAGATAGAGAGATAGAGAGAGAGAGAGATAGAAGTGGAGGCAGCTGTAGTGGTTAAGTAATAGGTTCAGTCCTGTAATCAGTGGCTGTGGGAGACCTCAGTGCTGGGCCTTGCTTCATGTGGTCCACTCCACACCAGCCCCTGGAAAACTCCTTAGATCTGTGTGTGTGTGTGTGTGTGTGTGTGTGCAAGTGTGTATGTATCCGTGTGTGTTCATATGTGTGTGTGTGTGTGTGTGTGTGTGTTTGCGTGCACATGTGTGTGTGTGTATGTAAAGGTATGTGTGTGTGTGTGTGTGTGTGTGTGCATGTGTGTATGTATCCGTGTGTGTTCATATGTGTGTGTGTGTGTGTTTGCGTGCACATGTGTGTATGTAAAGGTATGTGTGTGTGTGTGTGTGTGTGTGTGTGTGTGTGTGTGTGTGTGTGTGTGTGTTTGTGTGTCGTGTCATCAGGGACGGCTGTCGAAGGCCAGCCATGTTGCATGTGCAGCAGCCACAGCTGAAAACATTGGCTTCATCACTGACGTAATGAAAAGACTTAAGAGTTCATTTTGCCATTCACCAACCGTCTCTAGGAGAGAGTGTCCTCTCTGCTCCCAGCTGCAGACGGTGGGAAAAACCTCTGCAAGGATGGCAGCTACAAAGACCAGGCAGCTACAAAGACCAGGCAGCTAAAAAGACCAGGCAGCTACGAAGACCAGGCAGCTACCAAGACCAGGCAGCTACGAAGACCAGGCAGCTACAAAGACCAGGCAGCTACAAAGACCAGGCAGCTACCAAGACCAGGCAGCTACAAAGACCAGGCAGCTACCAAGACCAGGCAGCTACCAAGACCAGGCAGCTACGAAGACCAGGCAGCTACAAAGACCAGGCAGCTACCAAGACCAGGCAGCTACCTAGACCAGGCCGCTACCAAGACCAGGCAGCTACCAAGACCAGGCAGCTACCAAGACCAGACCAGGCAGCTACAAAGACCAGGCAGCTACAAAGACCAGGCAGCTACCAAGACCAGGCAGCTACCAAGACCAGGCAGCTACCATACCAGGCAGCTACAAAGACCAGGCAGCTACAAAGATATGCTGCTCCACCACAGCCTTCTGGTCTCCATGGCAGGTCTCTCTCTAACTCTCTATCTCTTTCTCTGTCTCTCTCCCTCCATACATATGTATATATACTAGAAAGGGTGCTCAGAGAGCACATGGCTCTGCCCATGAATGCATTTTGTTGGTGTAACTGAGTTGAAATGGTTAAACTCACTCCTCAGTATAAATATCGGCCACTTGCAGGGGCAGACTGGGGAAATAATTCAGGCCGGGAAATGTAGCCCCAGTCAGGCCACTTTTTAAGCCTGATCACAGTGATCTTGCGACGAGCCGACGCGGCGAGATGGAACACTTTCAGTGTGTGTGTGGGGGGGGGGTGACAGGCAATTCTGATTGTCGTGCGATTTATTTGGGGGGGGCGGGAGGGGGTAAAGGCAATTCTGATTGTCATGCTCGTGCGATTTGTTGACGGGGAGGGGGTAGGTCATTTACCACGGACCAGACCAGTTAGCGCGCCAGGCCACCGGGAAAACTCCCGGTGCTCCCGATGGCCACCCCGCCCCTGCCCACTTGCACCATCGAAGAGTAAGCTTTTCGGTGGCGTAACTGGTAGTGGTGTCCATCAGTCTAGTGCTCCAACAACTACAGTACAGTAGATCGATATTATTGTGTTTTATGCATAGAAAGATATTGTTTACGAAGACTTGATTTGAACTTGTGTCGGAACGCGACTCCGGATTATAAATCCAGCATCCTAACCACTCAGCCAAAAAAAGGACAGCCAAGTCTTGTTTTAATTCATGTATGCGCCCAGTGATTTGGATCCACTCCAAAATGTAATGGGTTCTAAGTTGGCGCATGCTACACCCCTCCACCGGGTTTCGTGAAAATTAGTTTTTGAGTAAAAGAGTAACAAACGAATTAACAAACTACAGTAACACACATAATTGAAAACAGAACAAAAATTCTGTCTCTCTATCTCTGTCCATTTCCGTCTGTCTCTCTCTATATATAACTCTCTATATATACTGTATAAGTATATAACTACTGTATCTCTGTCCCTCTCTTTGTCTCTCTCTCTCTCTCTGCCCCCTCCCCCCTTTCTCTGTTTGTGTGTGTGTGCGTCTCTCTCTCTCTCCCCTGTTCCTCTCACTCAGAGCTGCGGTGGAGAGTACGATCGGTGCAGGATCTCAGATGACACATGTTTCTCAAGCCCAACAAAAGTGTTTGGTTCTGCTCAGGGGCCAGCTGTAGTGTTTGTGTGACCTAGTTGGAGAACGTGGGACTGGAGCCGACCGACCATCGGACCTCCGTTGCAGCTGTCCAGGGAGGTGGAAAGAGAGAGAGAGAGAGAGAGAGAGAGAGAGAGAGAGAGGGAGGGAGGGAGATAGGGGAAGTTTGTTGGCTCGAGTTCAACAGTGCTCTAATTTATCATACTTTTACAGAATTTGTAGGTCAAATTAGCATGAGAAGGCTGAGAGGCGAGAGGGGGGGAGGAGAGGAGAGGAGGGGAGGGAGAGGGGAAGGAGAGGAGGGGAGAGGAGTGGGGGGGCGGAAGGGGAGAGGAGGGTAGAGGGGTGGAGAGGGGAGGTGGATAAATAGATAGGCTGCTCTTCATTATTCAAGCCTGCCTACACGTGGGAGAGAGAAACATGGGGAGGGAGAGAGAGAGGGGGGTACTGGAGGATGGGGGGGGTGGGGGGTGGGGGGAGATAGAGAGAGAGAGAGAGAGAGAGAGAGAGAGGGAGAAAGGGAAATAGGCAGAAACGGGGTCGTGCTGGCACTGCATTCCATTTTGCAGCATACTCTCCTACCCCCCAATGTTGCTGCAACTGACAGTAGGGCAAAGGCAAAGGCTAGACTTAAAACAAATAAACAGAGCCATATCTGGAGAGACTCTGGTCTGGCCTGCTCCTCCCCTAGAGCTGGTCAAAGGGGGAGAGGAGAGGAGAGGAACGGAAATGAATAGAAAGGAGAGGAGAAAAGAGGAGAGAAGAGGAGACATCTTGTGACCGTCCACAGGGGACGCAGCAGCATGGTTCACTCCCAGGGTCTCCGCTGGGGGAAATAATGGTACTACAGCAGGTAAAGGCTTAGTGTTGGGGTCACTTAGTTGTTGTTGTGTTCTACCTGTCTGGAGGTGGGCTGGATCTCGTAGCTGAGAGGGGCTTCCCTAGAGAAGGGGTTCCAGTCTGTGGTGCCTGAATGTAGGGCTGTAACTAGACTCACGAGTCAGTCTCTAAAAGCTGCGCTCAACTAGAGACTGAAGACATTTGTCCAGGTTTCTTTGCTAAAAGTGAGTGGAAACAATTTGAGAGATTGAAAAAACCCTGCATTGCAGAACCAATCCAACGTCTTTAGGGCGGTCCTTCCTAAGGGGGCGGTGAATGTTTTGTTTTGATTCTTCACTCCAGTTTGTTTGGAGGACGTAATTTCCAGTAAGGCGGGTCCTTTGCCCTGTTGGAGATGCGGCTCTGATTGGTAGCATTGGTTTTCGGCCCTGTTCTAGCAATGATTTTCAATGGAGATGTCTCCTGACATTCGGGGGCGGAGATCTCTAAGGTCTGACATGGCGAGACTAGGGTCAGAGACTCTGAGCCCCCGAGCAGGCCTCTGCGTGAGGGAGATGACATTACTCTAAGTCTCGAGGTCAGAAGAGTCAGAGAAGACACAGAGACGCTATTCTTCACTGCTCCACAGCACTACTGACACACAGACCTAGAAACACCAAGCGCATAATCAAGTCATGCACATAATCCACAGAGAGAGAGAGAGAGAGAGAGAGAGAGAGAGAGAGAGAGACGGAGGAGTAGGAGGAGGAGGAAGAAGAAGAGAAGAAAACCCGGCTAGCTGACTTCATTTGGTAATGAAAACCAGCATTGTGCTCCAGAGCTTCACCAGTGACGTCTTTGGGGCTGATATTTAACAGCTTAGAGAAATGACTTAGTGAGGCAGCTGTGATTCTGGCAGAGCAGATTTTTTTTGGGGGGGAGAGGGGTGGGGGGTCTGGAAGCAGCTCTGTGGAACCCCTGCCTGCCTCTTCCCTTCCTCCCCCCTGGAATTCACCCCCCCCCTCTCTCTCTCTCTCTCTCTCTCATCTCTCATCTCTCATCTCTCAGTGTTCCAGATTACAACCAGTTTCCATCACTTTCCCTTTGATGCATGTAACTGCCCATCCAATCATTAGTGTACATTCACTAAACTGAGGAGAATTATATATATATATATATATATTATGCCAAGTGCTGTATATGCATCAGACACTTACAAAGGGAGAGGTAAAACAAATACTCCTTCTCTCTCTCTCTCCTGCTGCACTAACTCAACAGCTGGCTTCCATTATGGTATTATGGCTCTGTCTACTCTGTTCCAAGACCCAACCTCCCTCCTCACCTAGGATCTCCCCCTCCTCCGTGTCTCCTCATGTCCTGTCCCCTCGACGGAGTGTGTACAGACAGATCCCTCCTGCTCTCTCGTCTGTCTACTGGCATAAAAGCAGTCAAGACAGCACGGGGCAGTGGGGATATGCAGGCCCAGCACTGACCCCTGCGTCCAGGGGGACAGTCTCTGAGGGGTGGGCTTGCAGGGGTAGAGGGTAGGGGGGGTTGAGCTGGACTGGAGGATCAGGATTCCAGAGAACCCCCCCTCCACCTCCTCCTCCTCCTCCTCTTTCTCCTTCCTCTCCAACATGTCTCCAGATTGTCTCGGTCTCAGAGGACTCAACAGGAAGTGAAGCCAGGACAACTCTCTGCTCAGACAAAATTAAAAAAAAAAACTACAGCAAAGCAAAGCTCATAACACACTACGAAACAGTTACCAGATTGTAACACACTGATGACAAAAAGCCAGGACTCACAACTGAAAAGTAACTGTTTTGAAGGAATTAATGAGCAATAATTGTGTCTATGAACACAACTACTAAGAAGGGAAGAAAACTTAAACACTACTCTAAAACAATAACCTCTTGTCTTAAAAAGGCTGGAAAAGGCACAGCTGCTAATGTTATTAAATGTTTTTTAACTACGCAGCTAACACAGACCGCCGGTCGCCTGGCATCCCACCCATGAGCAGTGCCCTCTCTAAAGCTCTCACATCACCACACGCAGTTTCATTCAGCGTTGCCATTTTAACATTCACTAGTCTGAGCCAACCTCAGTGCTAGCTACTGTGACGCAGGGCTCGTCAAGGTCTGCCTGTGTGTGTGTGTGTCCTCGGGGTTAGTGTGAAGCCCCTGTCACACTCTGATAAGCCTGGAAAAGAGGTCAGATTCTGATGCGGTGCCCCCTCTGCCCACCCCGGGTCACCAGAGGAATGTCAGCGTCTGCAGAGCCACCAGGACACTGCTCTGACTGGACAGAGCTCGGAGAGAGAGGGAGTGATAGAGAGAACAAGAGAGAGAGAGAGAGAGAGAGAGAGAGACTGCTGTGCTGTCTCCTGCTCTTTCTCTCTCTCTCTGAAGCCTGTGTAGTCTCTGTGTGGGCAGTCACAGCTTGGACTTCCTCTGTCACAAAGACGGCTCTGAGAAGGCGGGGTCAGCAGGGGAGTGGCACAGAGAGGGAAGCTCAGCACACAAAGAGCTGGAGCACATCAAGGCTAAGCCGGGGTGCACTACCCTCTACCTACCTCTAATCCTCTCTCTACCTCTCTCTCTCTCTCTACCTCTCTCTCTCTTTCTACCTCTCTCTCTCTTAGCCCTCACACACATAGTTCCCTGTACCCTGGACTGTAACCTGTGCATTCTATCCCGGGATTGGCATGTGTGAAAAGAAGCAACACGGGAATCTCGTGGCATTTGGCTAATGTATGAATGGCGATAATCAGTCGCGGGTAATCAATTAACAGTAATGTATAGGGAACTGTGTGTGTAAGGGCTATCTGTCCCTGTCCCTGTCCCTGTCCCTGTCTCTGTCTCTGTCTCTGTCTCTGTCTCTGTCTCTGTCTCTGTCTCTGTCTCTGTATTGTCTGGAACACAGAGGACTTGATTGAAACGTTTATAAATTAATCAGATTGGCAAAACAAAGAAAGTTTTCTTATTCTAAAAACAGAACAACTGTAAAACAATGTCATGGTGCGTTTTTCCGCAGTGAGATAAAAAACCTTTTCCTCTTTATTACATTTGTGGGGCTGGGCCTCAACTTCTCTGGTTCCAGCAGCACGCACCCAATCAGAGAGACACAAATAGATGTAATCACTGGGAGATGAAAGGAGAGCTGCTGACGATGACCACGCTCGATCTGAGCCCCAAGGGGCTTCTGGGTAATATAACAGATGGGACCGATATCCTATCCCCTTAGTGGCCATCTGCACAAAAACGTGTTTTGTACTAACACACACTTGTTTTCCTGTTTTCCAAGGACGTAATTTTCCTGGGCATCTGCCCCGTCTCTCCAGTCTAGCATACACTGTCCGAGCCTCCACCCAGGCACAGGACCTGGGAAGAAAACATCCTAAACAAATGGCAAACGGCCGTATGATATAATAACTAACTAGCAGTCGATGTGCGGCCGTGTGAGAAGACACTACCTCATCCTGTGAAGCATAGTGGGGTGCGGTGCAGTCCACAGACCAGTAGCAGTAGTCGAAACTAAACTCCAGAAGCTTCTCCCTGGAGTCACCTGGGCTGTCCAGCCGTCCGTCCTGCTGCAGAGAGAGACAGGGACAGACAGAGTCGGTTCGCACTCCAGACATATTGCACTTATATTTGTAAAGTCGCTTCGGATAAAAGCGTTATTAGTAAAATGTCGATGTAAGACAGGCTCAAGACGTGGATTTGGCTCGAGAGTACAGTAGGATTTCCAGCTGTATACAAGGTGGCCTATGTTTATGCTTTCTACAGCCAGAGAGGAGAGAGAGATAGAACAGGACACAGGTGACAGATCGGCACTTTAAGGTGTTGTTGAGGTCTGGTTTATGGCACCGGCGTACAGCAAGAGAGTCTCTAGTCACAATCAAAGTTCAGACAGCGCTGTGCTAACATTGCTCCAGAGGGCCGGCACATTAACAGGCCCAGTCAGTGTCAGCGGTAACTAACGACCCGGTGTTTGCCCTGGGCCCTGCCAGGGAAGCAGCTGTCGTGGGTTGACATGCCCGGGCAGAACCGTTGCTCAAGACAACATTAGGTACACAGCCACCGAATACCGTTCCTCAAACACAGCACTGCATTCATCCGCCCTCGGCTGGCCCCTCCCTGACCTCGACAAGCGTCACCCGCGACACACTTTACAGTACACTCGGAATTCACCGTTCTTATCACGCGACGTGACAGTTCTGATCACTGAGGGGCGTTTTCTTCCGGTCCATTATTATGTCCTCTTATCTGTCTACAGTATTATAATCCTCTACCGCTGTTCCCCGTTCTCAAAGCCAGGGTCTTAAACATCTCAAGTTTACAGTTAAGCACAATCTTCTGAATCTCATCAAAGACACCTACTGTAGATGAAATTAAAGTTCAGAAAGAGAGATTAAGAAAAAAAGCAGACTGATGACTGTGGTGTGTGTGTGTGTATGTGTGTGTGTGCGTGACTGTGAGGGTCCCTCTGTGAGGGTCAATGTGTTTCAAGAGTGTGGCAAGCTGTTGAGTGTGTGAGTGTCCGTGTGTGTGTGTGTGTGTGTGTGTGTGTGTGTGTGTGTGTGTGTGGGTCCCTCTGTGAGTGTCAGTGTGTTTGAGGAGTGTGTGAAGGCGGTCTGCAGTGCACAGTAATAAACAACAGGGAATCGAGCAGGAAGTGGACAATCCTGCATGTAAACATCCCGTCAGGCTGAGATAGATACCGCTTGAATGACCTCTCCTCACACACACACACACACACACACACAGACACACACACAGACACACGCACAGACACACGCACAGACACACGCACGCACACACAAACACACACATGCGCACACACACACACATACATGCACAGACACACACACACACACACAGACACACACACGCACAAACACACAACCTCACACACACACACACACACACACGCACAAACACACACACTCACACACACAGAAACACACATACGCACACATACACATGCACACACACAACATTGGGCGTTTACAAACCAACCAACACGATAAGAAGTGTTTGTGATTAAAAAGACGGTTGTTTTTCAAACCACAAGTGAATCTTAGTAGTGCAGTGTATGTCTACAAACTCGCACAAGAGACGCTCACCTTCACATTCCTGACCCTCACAAACTTGTCCTCCACTTGCACGGCCAGCTTCCCCCCATCCACGCTTTCCCTGCCAGAGGAAGAAGAGAGGAAAACCGAAAAGAGACGTTGAGGTTTAGCAATGACAAAACAACATGGTGAGCAGACACAAGCACAAGCACAAGCACCACAAGCACCCACTTCTCATAGCCTGCATACAGTGACACTGTAATTACAAAATCTTGAGTTTCGTGTTTTCAAACGTCACGTTCTTGTGAGGCATCTTCCACTTGTGTTTGTACAAATTCACTTGACATCACACGACATGTTCAGTATGTGTATGTGTACAGTGTATGTGTGTGTGAACGTGTGAGCGTGTGTGTGAATACAGAGCTGTGGGGGCAGCACCGGTGCTGAACGGTTCTTATTCAGATGAAAACAGTCGGGAGCACACTCCAGAGAGCTGCTCTGCTGAGACGGCCTGCTTGGGCCTTGTCCAGAACAAAGCCTGTGCGTGAGTCTCTGCGCCGCTGTGTGTGTGTTTACGTCTCTGCCTTGTCTTTGTGTGTGTGTGTGTGTGTGTGTGTGTGTGTGCGCGTGTGTGTGTGCGTATGGAGCAAGGACAGCTGTATGTTCTCCAGCTGCCGGTCCAGGCCATGTCTGATGCAACCGGGTGAAATCTGAGGACGCTGTGTGCGTGTGGTGTGTATGAGAAGAGCGAATCGAAATCACCAGGAGTGTTAAGCTCCAGTGTCGCAGCTCTCTGAGCGGCTACAGCGCGTTTGGATGGAGGGGGTAAAAACACCCGACTGGGGACTGGCTAGCACGCCAGACCTCTCCTACTGGCGTCACCACGTGGGACTGATTCTGCCAAGCCTAGCGACGGGCCAGGCCCTGCCCAAAACCACGACCACAGACGAGGCCTAGACCACGCTCGGGCCCTCGCCGACACGAGATGAGGAGGGAAGAGCAGAGAAACGGAAATTTGACGGGGAAACTAAAATAGCCCGGAGCCCGTTTCTTAACTGGATTGGCACATTTAGAACACACGCAGCCTGTAGAGCAGCGCAGCGCCTGCTGTTCTGGTCTAAGAGGCATGTGAGACTGACAGTAGCCGGTTTGTCCACTGTAACAAAGGAGGATGTGGAGACTAGGATTGGTCCTCTGAGAGGCATGTGACAGGGTCCTTGGGAACGTTATCTCTGCGACACAGATCACACAGCTTTAACGCCAAGTGATTGAGCCACATCCATAGCTGAGTAGTAGTAGTAGTTCAAATGGTAGGCTATAGTAGTAATAGTACTTAATTGATCCCAGGGGGGAAATTGTACTATTACAGCATCAAATGACAACAAAGTAATGCAATCCATACACAATATACAGAATTCCACATTACAGTAAAAGAGTGCAAAGGCATTATTTTACATTAGCCTAAGTGTGCTATGGACACATTCATTTGCATGACAGTCAGTGAACATGCATACAAATGCAAAAGACCAGGAAGGTTCCAAGAAAGAAATCATTGTCCTTCTGACCATCGGTTCTTTAAAAAAAAAAAAAAAAAAAAGGAGCTTTGTAGACGATAGGGAGAAAACATCATATTTTGAGAATTTCCATGAAAATAGCCTATGGTTAAACTGAATTCCATGTACCACTCACTACCTTACCCAGCCCCCTTAAAGCTTTTACAACCCAGCATGCTGTTGTAATTTAGTCTAATAGTGGGGTCGAGGCTGGGGGGGTGCTACTCTCCCTACCTCCCTCCTGATTGGGCTTTACAGTGCAGTAAAACTATTTTCCATGAGAGTTAGTTAAACCAATGAAGAAGGATGCTTATTCAAGTGCAGTGATAGTTTAAACAACATCCTAGAAAGATAAATACTTTTTTTCATGTACCTTATTTTCCCAGATTGTATCAGTTTGAAATACGGAACAGTGTTTGTAACAACTGTTGTTGTTACAATGTAGCAAGTTGTGTGTGCAAGTATGGTTTGCCTGTCAACTTTGCGTTGCACGATGACAAGTTATTGGTTTACAAGAGTATGCTAAAACAAAGTAATACACCAATAAGCTATTCTATGTGCTTTGTCAAGCGGCTGCATGACAATGAATGGTGTTGATAGGGGCATGAACTAAATCTGGTTGTCAAAGCCCAACAATTCCCAAGGATGGCAACAGACCGTTGCACATAATAAGTTCCATAACTACTGTGGCTCTGTTGACAGAGCCTTTTAGATTAGCCCCTACAACCACATCCAGTCTACATTCATGATCAGATTCACACATACACACATTTTAAAATTGCTTACCTTGCGTTGAGAGGACGAACTCGAATAGCTACTTTCACATTTGCCATGATAGTCCCTAAATTAAGCCGATTCGTGGACGGAAAACCTGTGAACCTACACTAGTTTACATTCCCCCGGTAGAACGGGAAAATGCGTCTTTACCTGCTACCATTCAAGTCATTTCTCCTGGCCAGAGAGCGCGGTTCTGCGCGAGCGTCAACGGCAAACTGCTGCTACTCTGAATTACGAATGGGAAACTTCCTGCTCGATCGACAGAGTAAGGCGGAGCACCGAGAAGGATGGAAGGAAGGGGCATCTGAGATCTCATACCGTTTCATACGCTCAACTCAAACTTGCACTGCTGGTTTTTAGATTCCCCTCATCATTTTAGTCTATTTATTACAAAAAAAAGGCAACTTATGCCATTTAAGTAGAGTAAAAGGCAAGTAAAAAATAAAATAAAAATTGAAGTAAATACAAAATATTTAAAAACAAAACAAATCTATTCAAGAATGGGCTGAATTTACAAATTATAAGAATACAAAGATATTGATGCATTTTTACTTTATTTTAGAGACTTAAATAGAGAAGTAGGCTATGTATGTAGGCTATAGGCCTATATCTAAGGCAAATTATATATTAAATATATGGAATATTCACATGCATATTCACGGATCTAAGTATGAAGTATGATCTGGGTAGGCTATATAAAGGTATATCCATACATACAAATATGGTATATATATTTACATATTCACAGATCTACACTTCTCAAAGAAATTAAGGGAACGCCAGTCATCAATTATCATCGCGGATCTCCATGAACAAAATAACCAAGCTGAAAATCTTTATTGATTACATCGTGCAATTCGCCGAGAACAAAATTACGGTGAATGGAAACCAAAACCATTAACCCATTGAGGACTGGATGTGATTAAGTGTGAGTAGGCTAAGTGTTCCCTTAATTCTTTTGAGAAGTATATATTAAATGTATATTCTAATGAGTAATATGTCTGAGTATAGCTGCTGAGTCCAGGTGTGGTAGTAGTGACAATAGAGTGTTATTTGGTGAGGTGGGAGAGCAAGAGCAGCAATGTCCTTGTTCAGGATCCGAATGGCCTGTGGGTAGAAGCTCCTCCTGAGCCTCTCCGAGCACATGCGGCACCTTCTCCCCGACCGTAGCAAAGAGAAGAGTCTGCAATCCGGGCGATGGGGGTCCTTCAAGATTCTCCTGGCCTTGGTCTTGCACTGCCTGGTGTAGATTACCAGAGTGCTCCTACTGTGATATGCTCCACTGATCGACCATACTACTCTCTGTACTTGCATGGTGCTGCTCCCATAGAGAGAGAGAGAGAGAGAGAGAGAGAGAGAGAGAGAGAGAGAGAGAGAGAGAGAGAGAGATAGAGAGAGAGAGAGACTTACAGAGTTGGCCTCCAGATGGCACTGTGAGACCAGCTAACCCCTTGCTATTTCTTTTTATATTTCTTTTTAAAACTAACTCAATACTACCCTCTAGTGCCATTATTTAGAGGTGACAGTCGGGTATCCAATGTATATATCCAATATCCAACCCTCTTCAACAAAGCCCGGCATGAAATATGAGACTGAGAGACAGAGAAGAAAAGATTATAATTGGGGGCTGCAGGAAGTAATATTGATGACATACAGGTAGCAGGAAAGTAAGAAAGAGATGGAGAAACAAATTAAAAGATAGAAATAGGCTCCCTGTTTTGAGACAACTGAATGGGCCACTGCAAAGAACAAGAACACTTGATCAAGGCACAGTACAGTTTATGTGTGTGTGTGTGTGTGTGTGTGTGTGTGTGTGTGTGTGTGTGTGTGTGTGTGTGTGTGTGTGTGTGTGTGTGTGTGTGTGTGTGTGTGTGTGTGTGTGCCTCTCACCCTAACCTATCTCTGAAGTGTTGCTCTGAACCTGGGGAGAGACGCCCAGGTCCTCCGCATCAAATATTCATCCCACAGAAATCCAACCCTTGCTATCCGGAGCACGTTCCTGTCTGGACACTGGAACACTAAACACACACACACACACACACACACACACACACACACACACACACACACGCACACACACGCACACACACACATCTGTAGAGTTGTTTAGCTGTCCTCTATACAATCTACTGTATAGTGAAAAGTACCTGTGATTGCTACAGTTCTATCTATCTATCTATCTATCTATCTATCTATCTATCTATCTATCTATCTATCTATCTATCTATCTATCTATCTATCTATCTATCTATCTATCTATCTATCTATCTATCTATCTATCTATCTATCTATCTATCTATCTATCTATCTATCTATCTATCTATCTTCCAGCTTCCACTCTTCTGGGAAGGCTTTGTACAATATTTTGGAGTGTGTCTGTGGGAATTTGTGTCCATTCATCCAGAAGAGCATTTGTGAGGTCTAGTTTTGCACTCTGTGTTGTGTCCACGTCTTGGTCGTTTGGCACACCCACCCACCCTCAAAACCGCTCGTAAAAAATAGCTTACCCTGCATAGCCTATCACGCTATGAATCGAGATAGACTATGTCAACATTCTGCCCTCCTGTGCGATTCTAATTGTCTGATTTACGTTGATTTTTCTGTAATAAATCGGCTGATTCCTTCTGTATCGGGGAGCGTGTCTATGTTTCCACAGGCCTATGTTCCCACATATCTAAGGAATGTAACTATATAATAGAGAAAAGTATGTCTGTGTGTGTCTGCCTGTCTGAAGGCTCTTTTCTCCTGGGTTGAACAATCCATCTGACACAGCATGGGCATTGAGCATTGGCATAGCCAGGAACTGACAGAGTAAATTTTTCAAATTTCCAAAATCACTCCCACCAGTTTTGGTAGCTCTGGGACTTTTAGAGCCAAAGATATTGAGAGAAAAATGTGGACCAATCAGCATCGAGGGGTGTGTGGTCTCTACCATGGACTTGATTTATGGGCCCCTAACATCACTCCCACCAAGTTTGGTAGCTATGGGACCTTTAGAACCAAAGATATTGAACAAACACTGTGGAACAATCAGCATCAAGGGGGCGTGGCCTTGGATCAAAATTAGAGGGTGTTCCTCGCTCCATGGTACACCTCTCCATCAAATTTCGTGAAAATCTGTGCAATAGTATCTGCGTAATTGTGCATTTGTTTTTGTGCGTGGCTGTAAGCCAGCGCACCAATGATAGCAAATGTCCGGTTGTCACTCCCTCCCTCCCTGGCTTCCTCTGTCGTGTTGTTGACCTGCAGTTCTATGTTGCTACCACAAGAGGCAGTGGTCCCAGAACCTGCAGTTCCATGTTGCTACTACAAGAGCAGATAGGCAGATAGACTGCATTTACCGTTTTCGGCCACGGGAGGGCATCAACAGGCTTAGATAGACTGTTTTGCTTGTTCAGTTTCAGCAATAGAGGCAGATAGACTGCATTTACCGTTTTCAGCCACGGGAGGGCAGCAGCAGGCTTAGATAGACTGTGTTCCTTGTTTGTCACTGGATGTTATAAGCTATGTAAAAATGTGGTTACCTGGTGGTGCTATGTCAGTCATTGAATGTATGTGCAGTAATTGAACATTTAAAATACTCCTGTTTTTTTAAATTATACCTACAGTATAGGTGTCTCAGTAATTACCCATTATATATTAGGCTATACTTTGCATGTATTTATCACTTGAATTGAAAGGAAAGCTTACCAATTTTGTTTTTGTTTTTGAGTAAGTTAATTTAGCAATAGAAATCCATAAGCCTAGGGCCAATGGGCCTAGGATATAGACAATGAACTACCGGTGGAATGGTGGTGGAGCATCCATCGGGGACCCGCTGTAGGTCCGCTAGCCTTGTGTTATCTGGGTTTATCCCTTACCTTTGTCCAGAAACAGAAGTTGAACCAATTGCAGCAAAATAGGTAACGTTATAGGAATCATCAGTGTAACTGCTTTTGCCACTGTCCGCTACCATTAATGTTATGTAAGCTGCTGATAGTTGTTGTTAGGTCATGAGCTATCCCGCCTTCTGAATCCCATTTATGATTTGATGCATGGTGGGCCACATATTTGTTGAAAACAACCTTTATTTGCAACTCATATTACAATGAAAATGAACCACAATCAATTTGCAGCTACAATGAGAATGTAAGTAGGCTGGTTATGTTAAAGCAAAGAAAATAATAAGGAATAATGCAATCAAAGTGATGACGTTAGTCATAAGCTCTCAGACTTGGCGAGCAGGTGCACCTGGCAGTGCTGCAGGAAGGCGTCCAGGCCGGTGGGAGGGCCCGCAGTGGTGCAGCCTCTGCCGCTTGGCCCCCGGGCCCCTTGGAGACAACGTCCATGTCCGGGCTGCAGACGCTGCACTGCCTCCTGTGCGTGGCTGGGCTGGTGGAGCTCGGCGTGCTCCCGCAAAGCCGTCTACGGCGGGAACACCTCCGCGCACAGGAACTCACCCTTCTCCTCCTGCCTCCTTTCGCTTACGATTTTTTAGGTTTCTTCTCCGCCAGCTTGGCGGGCCCTCTGGGGGCCTTCCCCGCCCCTGACGACACCACCTCCGCCGCCTGGCACTGACTCTGGGCGTTGTGCAGCTTGGTGTTGGCCAGGAGGGACAGGTGGTGCAGGAAGACCTTGCCGCAGACCTGGTGGCAGACCAAAATGCCTCTGGACGCAATTGGATAAACCTACAAACAATCACGAGCAACGAAAGATGGGTTAGTCGTCCTATCATCGTATCAAGTAGTTGTATCAAACCGGACCCATATTATATAAACAGTTGTGATTGGCGTGCCTGACCTGGAAGGGGTACGTCTCGCCCTTTCACCACTTGTTGATCAGCGGCCAGGTGCCATCGCCCCAACGGATGTCCTTCTCCTTGCGGTGCAGGTAGAGCTTGGCCGTGCTCGGGAACTCTATGTCGCAGGAGCGGCACGCCAGGAGCTTCTGCTTGGCGTCGCCGTTGGTCGCCAGAGGCGGCCTTCCTCCTCCTCCTCCTCTTACTCCTCCTTGTATGACTTTAGCGGGCCAAGTCCTCTTCCAGGAGCCACTCCTTGATGTGATAGGTCCTCTGGTGGCTGTTGAGGCCCGCAGGAGAGCGGACGTTCTTACCGTAGTACAAGCATGGGTACGGTGCAGCAGAGGCGGGGCCGTCTGTGGTGGCGTCGGGGCTGTTGGAGGCATCCAAGGCGGGACACCACGTGGCCTCAAAGCCGGGAGTGGGCGAGTCGAGCGCAGGAGGGCTGTCGTCATTGTCAGGGTTTTACAGATCGCTGCAGCTGGACTGCTGGTGGTGGAGCAGCGCCTGCTTCTGGCTGAATGTCCGTCGGCAGGGGGCGCAGGCATAGGCGGCATCGGTGACTTGTCGCAGGAGCCCTCGGGGTCGGAGGTCACTGCTTCCGTTGCCGCCACGCTGCCGAGACACAGATCAGCACAGTTCGCAAGGGGGGCGCCATCATCCTCATCGTCGTCGTCACGGAGATCGTCGTGGAGATGGCAGTGCAGCTGCAGGGAGGAGAGCAGGGAGAAGGCATTGCAGCAGGCCACACACTGGTGGGGGGGCGAAGTGTCCAGAGCTGCTAAGTTTGTTTTCGATTTTCAAGGGGCGTTATCAATGGTGGCAGACCAAAATGCCTCTTGGAACACTCTGCACACTAGATGAGAAAGGGTAAAACACATCTGGTGTCGCTTGAAAAGAGAGCTCTTCATCATAAAGTTTTGTATGGGCATGCTGCATGACCTCTCCTCTGCTGTTTAGCTTGTATGTGTGGCTAGTTAATCAAGTCAATCTGCAGTCTGCAAAAACACAACACTCGTTGCTAAACTATCGGTACACAAAAAGAAAATGTGTTGGATTTATGTAATACAATTATAACATATTTTTCCATCTAATTGGATTGAGTAACTTACATGAGCTATTTAATTCAGCTTTAATTAATATACTCTACTAATATATACAACATTATTTAGTATAAATATTGCATGACTATATTAATTTGGGTGAATGAAATGTGATTCTATTGCTATTCTATGTACAACTATATCGATTACATAATTATACATACTATTCTATGTAAAACTATATCAATTACATAATTGCTACATAGTCAGATCAATTTGGCACAATGTAAATTACTTATTTTAGTTTCATTTAATTTAATTTAATTCATATAATTTAGTTGAAACAGGTAATATAAACTCATTAAATGCATGTTGGATTTACATAATAAAATTGATAATATATACTATAACAGAATACATTCAGTGAAACAGCAGTTGATTCCAAATGTTTTTTTGGGGGTTTTATTCAATGTAAAAGGATGGCTATAACAGGCATTTAAAACACATACATCCCACATTGGCCAAGGATGAGTTTGCTGAAAACGCTGGGTCTTAAAAATACCAGAAAGCTCTTGGTGGACAGATAAACCAGAGGAATAATCTGGAGTAGCCTATATAAAAACTGCTTTTCAAACAGCAAAATGACTAAACAGAAATCAGAATAGAATAAAAACTTCTTCCTTTTTTTTTTTAAACCTTCCTATATAAAGCCCCTATATAAAACACCATCACTTTCAAAATTAGATCTTCAGCAGCAAACTAGGCATAAATGCACATGCCAGTCCCTTTTCAGTCTAAACTTCAGCAACAGTTTAAGTATCTGCACGTAAGCAACATAACATTCAGTTTCTGAAATTTAACAGCTTACTGATCTAGTGTATTCGGTTAACAGCTTACTTATCTAGTTCGGTTTCCCGAACGAGTTAAGAAGCACTTAAACTGTAAAAAAAAGACAAACATTGTTCATTCAAAGAATAACTCTTTATTTATATTTCAATACATTGTCACATAATAAATGGTACGGCAGAAAGCAGCAGAAAGAATAAAAGCATGTTCAACATGAACTAAATCCATTATATCACAAATACAGCGGCGGCATCCATGAGACACACATTATCACAGTGTTGGTCAAAGCAGCATGTTGCTGTGTTAAAGAGTTCGAGACTAAAATTAAATCCATCGCATATCTCTGGAGTTAACACATAGACACGCTATGAATGAGTCCCATGTTTCAGTTAATTATGACACATGAATCCCACACAAAACATTAAGACATGGAAAGTCAGTTTCCCAACACAGAAATGGTCATTAATCAGCTGGAACACTGTTGACACTTCGGAAAGCTCCAACAGTCCCCGGTGGTGTCTGGATGGCTTGCTGGCAGAGCGTGACCCCAGCAGAGGTGGCCATCCCTCAGAGAGCAGCAGCAGCGCCCTCTGGTTCACCTCTCCACCTTCACCAAGTGCCGGACAGCGCCGCCGTGTGCCGTGACAGCCAGCTACACCGCAGGGACAGAGCAGCAGAGGCTAGCCTTGCACAGCTGCACTGTGATTCAGAGCAGTCACTGGTCAGACAGAAGGACAGGCCATGTTACCATTTAATCATCATCTTTATCTTCATTGTTAGTAGTATCTGTCTGCCTGGTCAGTTGGCTCCCTCTAGTGGTTGTGGTGAGACCTGCAGCACGTCCATGTGGCTCTGTAACCCAGGCAGAGAAGGACAGGAAGAGGGGGAGGAGGTGCTGAACAGCTGATGTATCTTCTCCATGAACTCCTAGAACAGAGAGCAGGAAAGAGAGAGATGTTACAACAGTATATCCAAACATGTAGTCTTGTTTCCTAATGTGTGAGGAGCACATTAGTACACTCCGGTTTAGAGTTTCGACCGATAGCTGTTGCGTCAAGCATACGGGGGGGGGACGGGACGACGACGACTCTCACCGTTGGCCAGGGTATGGCTGATAGCTTCCTCCAATGAGACATCAGTTCCTCCTCTCCCAGCAGCCCCTTCTCCACCAGCTGTGCAACCAGGAACAGGAAGTGCTTCCACTAGAGAGAGAAAGAGAAGAGAGGGAGAAAGAGAGTGAGCAACACGTCCAATCTCACTCACTGAAACCGACGTGGTCTCCGTCCCTGTGTTTGCCGGTTGGCGGCGGTCAGACCTACCTCTTGGTGGCCGGCGGCGAGTGTGTCGGCGAGGGAGAGCTGGGTAAACAGCAGGTGGAGCGGGGCCGCGGAGCAGCAGTCTCTACTCCAGAGTTCCGCCAGAGCCTCCAGCAGGGCTCGCATGGGGGAGGGGTCGGGCTCGGGGCCGCCCTCCCGGACTGAAACCACCGGCAGATCCCCGCACACTGCGCAGACGCACGAGCAGACGGACGTTAACCATGACAGGAACGTTGAGCTCGGTGAAGCGCTTAGGCTGTGTGTCCACCAATGAGCTGTATGTAGCTGAACAGCGCCAAGCTAACAGTTGCGTAGAGCGCACTAGAGCTGGAGTTTAGAGCTGTCTAGGCTACCGATGTTTTACAGCTACGTTAGCAACGAGTGTCGTGTTTTTGCAGACTGCAGATTAACTAGCTAAGTTAAGATAGCTAGCTAATGTTAAAGCTAAAAGCCTAGAGCTCATGGTGCTGTAGCGCTAAAAAGCGCTTGGAACACAGCTCTCGTCTCTATAGTGCTCTAGAGCGCATTACCCATTGTAAACAACGAGAAAACAATGCCAGCTCTAAAATACAGCTCCCCGGTGGACACGCACCCTTACGGTGGAAACGGTGTGCTCACCGAAAAATACTCGGTGCAAGGGCGTGAATTCATCTCATATGGCAAAAGATTAGCCGGAAACTACAATCTTTAAGATGCTTTTAATGCACGGTGTTTCTTTTCTTTTTTCCATACAAGAAGAACTGTAAGGTGTCAGCGGTCTCAGTCTGCGCTGGTTCTTACCTAGTTTGCAGGCTAACAGGACAGAGCAGCGGAGGAGCATCTGCTCAGGTACTGGAGACAGGTACTGGAGAGAGGTAGGTCAGAGAGAGAGGGGGAGAGATAGAGAGGTAGAAATATATATATATAGAGAGAGAGGGGGGGGGGGGGTGGGTCAGTTTAATCAAAGATTTTGTGGGGAGTGTGTGTGTGTGTGTCGTGTATGTACCTTCTTGCAGGTCAGCGTGTCTCCTACTCTCCCCAGCAGGGTTGCCAGCTGTGGACCAGTAAACTGCTCCTCCGCAGACCTGGGTCCCACTGCGACACTCAGCACCTCCTACACACACACGCGCGCACGCACACACACACACACACACACACACACACACACACACACACACACACACACACACACACACACACACACACACACACACACACACACACACACACACACACACACACACTCCTTTATGTCACCAAAAGTCTGCTGCCACCTCCTAACACACTGCTATTATCTGTCATTCTAAAACCCCTCCATTATCCAGTGGTACTCATTCCTGGTACATGTGAATGTAACTGGCCAATAAGAAAGCTTCTTCTGATTCCAATTCTGTGCACCTTGATCTCCACCAGGACCTCGGATGGCAGTGGGGCACCGTGAGGGCAGTCTGGGGGACAGGAGGTGACGGCCAGGGCCCCCTGTCTCCCCCTGGGGGTGGGGGGCTGCTCCTGGGCGACCGCCCCAGACCCGTCCAGGTCCCCTGACTCGGGCAGACTCTTCAGGACGCGGTCAAACATGCTCTTCCACTCCCGCTTGATCAGGGCTGGGAGTGAGAGGGGAGGAAAGTGATGGCGTTTAGTTTCTCTTTAGAACCGTGTGTTTGTGTCATTGAGACGTCACTTGAAGATGAACCCCAGAAGCAGCAGTAGCAGCAGGAACAACAACAACAACAACAACTTGACAGCTGGCGTAAAACTCACTCCTCTGTACAGTATAAATACCACCCACCACAACATTGATTCGGTAGCTTTTCAGTGGCGTCTCTAGCTAAAGCTTGGCTGGGAGGACCAAAGATGAAACCCAGAGAGGGTGAGGAGGATGGAAGCAATACTGCCAAGAGTGACTAGACGTCCACCTTCCCTCCAGAAGATACCTGTGATGTTGGAGGAGAGCCAGCTGCAGGCCTTCTCTGTGGCCAGACGCTTTGTGATGTTCTCAGAGGTGGTGAGAACCTGGAGAGGGAGAGAGAGAGAGAGAGAGAAAGAGAGATCACGTCAGTTAGGTGCAGGTGTGCTGGAGACAGAGAGAAAGACAGAGAGAGAGAGACAGAGAGAAAGACAGACAGAGAGAGAGGCAGTGAGCTGACTAACGATGAACCAGGCCTGGGACTCACAGCAGGAGAGGTCTCCTCAGGCAGCAAAACCCTGATGGCTTCAGGGCCTTTCTCACTGCAGAACCTGGACACGCACACAACAGAGAACCAGTAAAACAACACACAAGACAAACACACACACACACACACACAAACTAACACAGATGCGCAGAACCTTCACACAACTGAGATGCCTTTAAAACACCCACACACACTCGCACACCACTAGATGCGTACCTGGTGGCCCTCTCCAGCACCTGCATGCCTCCGTCACACAGCTGAGCACAGATAGAGTGGTTGAGTTTGGGAGCGCTGGCTCCCGGAGAGGCGAGCCCATCTCTCAGCAGCTTCTCGCCTCTCTGGACCAGCTCACACACCAGGGTGGCCCTGCGTCACACACACAGTCAAATGTGCACACCATCATGTCATTTTTGTATATATGCATACATGCACGTACACGCGCGCACACACACACAAACAGAGAGCTGTGGGACTGACTTCATGTGCTTGACACAGTTGGAGCCCACCCTCTCAGCTACGAACTCGACGGTGCGTCGCAGGGATGGGGGCTGGTTATGGAAGAAGGCTTGCTCCAGGTCCACCTGCTCACACAGCCATCAATCAATGAGGGAATTTGAATGGAATGTCCCCAGACAGGAGTACAGTATATTTTCTGTATTATTCGTACTGCAGGGCTCATGCACGAAAGAGACCTTGGTCCCAGAGTGACTCCCTGTTTAAATAAAGATTGAGCAGATGACGGCGTTCTTCTGTGCTCTGGCCTACCTGTAGTTTCTGCTGGGAGCGGGTGGGGGTGGGCGCCCCCCTCAGCTCGGCGGAGGTAGGGGTGATCTTTCGGATCAGGCCCCCGCTCCTGGCTGAGCTTCCGGCCACGAAGGCGGCCAGGAGCTTCCGGAACTCGCCTGGCGGAGGGGGCGGGGCGGGGGGAGTTGGGGAGGGATAGAAGAACATTAAGCTAATGTTGAGGGAACACCTCCAGTCACAACCTTCCAGGTCAACTGGGTCGTCCACTCACCCAGGAAAGGACAGCAGGTGTAGAGGAGCTGTTGGTCCACCAGGGGGAGACAGTCCTGAGGGAAAATACATAGGTGAACAATTTCCCCTCAGGGATAAAGTAGCTAAGTAAGTGAGTAAGTAAGTATCTACCTACCTACCTACCTGTCTGTCTGTCTGTGTATCTATCTATCTATCTATCTATCTATCTATCTATCTATCTATCTATACAGAGTGAGATCAGGAAATTATGGTGGGGGGTTAGATGAGGTATGGACAGAGTAAAAGGAAACATTTGTTGGCTTATCAGTCCCTGAACATTAAAGTGGGGTAGGGGTAGATACGTTATGGACAGAGTAAAAGATAAATATCTGTTGGCTTACCAGTCCCTGAACATTGCCACTGCTCTCCTCCAGCTCTGCGCCCTCAGTGAAATCACTAGTGAAGAAAAGGTCCTCGGGAATCACTGGGATCTAAACACATTCAGAACAGAGGAATCACTGGGATCTAAACACATTCAGAACAGAGGAATCACTGGGATCTAAACACATTCAGAACAGAGGAATCACCGGCTTCTAACCGATTCAGAACATGGGAATCAGCGGGATCTAACACTTTCAGAACAGAGGAGGATCGGTCATTCACGGGCTGAACATTCACAGAAAGTGTTTTTCCAACTGTCTCACCTGGAAGAGCCACCCAAGTACGGCCACTGTGAGCAGCTGGTTCAGGTAGAACGCCTCGCCAGCTCTGCCCAACACCATCTTCCTAAGGGGTTAACACAGGCAGAACATCAGCCGAGAGAGATGGAGGGAGGGAGAGAGGGAGAGAGAGAGAGAGAGAGAGAGAGAGAGGAAGAGAAGGAGGAAGAGGGAAAGAGAGAGAGGGAGAGAGGGGAACAGGGAAAGAGAGTGGGAGAGAGAGAGAGCGAGAGGGGGAGGGAGAGAGGGGAACAGGGAAAGAGAGTGGGAGAGAGAGAGAGGGAAAGAGAGAGCTGTGACCGGTAGAGCAGCAGTAGCAGGCCCAGGGCGGTGCGGTAGCAGAGCAGGTACGGTCCGGAGAAGTCCAGCATGGAGAGGAACTCCACCAGCCAGGGAACCGTCAGGACGGTACGCCTCCTCCTCACGGAGCTACGCAACACCGCACACACATCCAGCACCGGAGAACTCTGAGAGGACACACACACACACACACACACACACACACACACACACACACACACACACACAGACACACACACACACACACACACACACACCAGATGAAGGATGAGGGGTGTATCGATCGGCAATTTAAACGTTTCTGAAGACAATCTCTCTTCATGCGGACAGAATGAAAACTCAAAATTCTTGTTCAGCCCCTCCCCCCCAACGTAGCTGATCCGCCCCCCCACCCCGTGCTGTGTGGAGTGGGCGGAGCTACCTTGCTGCGCAGGGTCACGGCGGCCTGCTGGGCCTCTCTGGAGGGCCTCTCTGAGCTCTGGTAGGGCTGGAAGGAGATGAAGCCCAGGAACTTGGCCAGCAGCCGGGCCAGGAGGAGGACCGAGGTGAAACGCTGCTTCTCGTCCTGGAGCCAAAGAGGAGGACAGCGCGTGTGTGTGTGTGTGTGTGTGTGTGAGAGAGAACACAGCTGTAAAATCTATGATACATCTGAATCCCATTAAATGTGAATATAATTCCTGGATGTAAATAAAGCCATTTCAAAGGTTTGTGCGCGTCGTAACTCGTAGCTGATCCCCGTCCAGAAACGAGGGTCAGCATGGCAGAATCGAAAAGAATCCTCAGGGGACCAAGTTTTACCTGCTGCTCCATGTCCCCATCCCCCTCGCCCCCTCCGTTGCCCTCACCCCCCCCCGGCGCGGCTGGGCCCAGGATGGACACCTCGTCCAGCTGGAGGAGCTGCTGACACAGGCGGTCCTTCAGGTGCTGGTTCAACTGGCAGCTGCAACACACAGGTCCAGTGAGGTCACACA
The DNA here is from genome assembly GCF_949987555.1 of Borostomias antarcticus. Taxonomy (NCBI): domain Eukaryota; kingdom Metazoa; phylum Chordata; class Actinopteri; order Stomiiformes; family Stomiidae; genus Borostomias; species Borostomias antarcticus. Next base: position 13,838,089 of record NC_140238.1, read on the forward strand.
CACACACACACACACACACAGGTCCAGTCAGGTCACACACACACACACACACACAGGTCCAGTCAGGTCACACACACACACACACACACACAGGTCCAGTCAGGTCACACACACACACACACACACACACACACACACACACACAGGTCAAGTCAGGTCACACACACACACACACACACACACACACACACACACACACACACACACACACACACACACACACAGGTCCAGTCAGGTCACACACACACAGGTCCAGTCAGGTCACACACACACACACACAGGTCCAGTCAGGTCACACACACACACACAGGTCCAGTCAGGTCACACACACAGCGGGCCGCTGGTCCCCTACGCAGGGGAAGCAGGCGAGCTGACCAACGTGATCAAATAAGGCGCTAGAGGTGACGAGAGGTAGGCGGGCCCTGACGGCGCTCCGGGCTCACCAGCTGGCGGTCTGCAGGAAGTCCCTGAAGAACTGCTGGTGTCCGGGGAAGGCCGGCGGGGGGCAGGGCCCCGTGATGCCCTGGGGCTGAATTAGGCGCTCCTGCAGGCGCTTCAGGCGCCCCAGGCCCTCCACTCCCAGCATGCCCAGCAGGTCGGCGTCGGGGGCGTCGCAGGGAGAACCCGACGCGCGCGACGGGCCCTTACATATCTGGACCAGGGAAAGAGGGGATCTATCTATTCACGTCCTGTAATCTGTGCGTGTGCAGCACATATGTGAGAGATTAAAATATGACTAAATAAATAGAAGTAAACCTAGAAAAGCTAATGTACAAATGCAGTGGAGGGATTGTGCCACAGCAGTACGTACCTGTACCAGCTGCTTTTGGAAGAGCCGTGCGAAATGGGAGTGGTTTCCAGCGGCGGTCAGCTGACTCACCATTCCCCTGAGAGGAGGAGGTGCTGTGAAAACGTGTCTGTCACCATCGTCATGATACCGCAATAAACTACTAATCCGTTATAGTGTTCAACTACTAATTCATTATACATATTGTGAATACAATCCAGCGCCAGGGTTATCAAGTCCTAGTGTTGGCCTTACCTGACCCTGCTGCCCAGGGCGACCTCAAAGTCCCAGCCGGGCTCCTTGTGGAAGTCCTCCCACTCACGCAGCAGCTCGTAGAAGATATCCCTGCAAGCCGGGCGACGGAACGTTAGCTCGGCGCGTACAGTGTGGTGTCATCCCACGAGTGAGCGGCTTCTCCGCAAGAACCCGGGTGTGTTCTGTACCGTACCTCTGCTTCTTGAAGGTGTGGAAGGCCTTGTCGCTGCTGAAGTTGGACCGGTTGTCTGTGGTCGGCTGGAACGAGACCGAGTGGACGAAGGAGGAGACTGTGGGAGAGACCTGGAGGAAGAGAGAGAGTGTGAGAGTCATTTCCCCGTCAGCATCGTCACCATTTAGCTAATAAACACCGGCGTGTTTCTGTTACCTTGGCCGTGCTGTTGTCCTGGGCTAGAGTCAAACGGTCTCTCAGTGTCGGAGAGAAAGACGTCACCCTCTCGTTCTCCGCCAGCAGACGCAGGGTGCACTTGTCCAGGTGGGCCAATAGCCTGACGTTAACGACACACGGCATCGACGCAAAAGATTAGCGGCCCGCTCACTAGGGTCCTGGACGATTGGGCTACGAGAAAATGTTCAGGGATGAGGAATCAACTGAAGTGCAGAAACTCACTCAAACTGATTCTCCAGGACCCTCACGGCGAAGTACACGCAATTGTGAACCTTCCTGAGGTAACCTCTCTCCAGCACATCTGCAGGAATAACAGGGCACAAATATTGGTGAGGTCTAACTGTCACTTTTTTGGGGGACTCTTCTGGAAGCTCATGTCAGATTCTGCTCCTCTCACCTGGCCTCAGCGCACACACGGCGAGATCCTCCTCGTCTCCCTCCGAGGCCGCCGGTGTTCGAGACGTCAGCAATTGCAGAATGAAGAAAAGCTCCACGAACACATTGGGAACCAGGTTTTCTGTGGTAGAACAGGAGAAACGTACAAACGTTACCAGAATTGTACCAGAAACATCCCTCTTCCTAAAACCGAAGTGGATTTCACCCCCTATCGCCCCCTGCTGGTGGTTTACCGGAAATGCAGGTGCAGTACAGTTCAGCCAGAAGGTCCAGTTCCTCTGCCAGGGTGACCTTGGAGGGTTCTGGACACGAGGCCTGGGCGTCCGGGGTCACCTTGGCCCCCGGCCTCGGCCCCGCCTTGGTGGGAGTGCAGGAGTCCAGGGAGGAGGAGGGAGGCAGGGGGGAGGCGGGAGGTAGGGGGAGGCATGTCTGCTGGGCTCGTTTACACCTGAACATAACACAGTCGTGGGGAGAGCATTAGCGTAAGAGCAATGAAGCAATACAGGACTATGGAGTCGTACACTAGAGGAGGGGAGAGCACAGTTCCAGTCACAGTCTAGATTTCCAGATGCTCCAGCGTGTTCTGTTGAGGCTAGATTCAATTAGGCTGAAGCTAGGATGAAGTGTCCAAGGTCCGTATGAATAACAACGAGGAGGAGGATAATGGTTAGAGTGCCTGGTCTGGGCCCGGATGGAGTTGTACTCTAAAATTAGAGAATGAGCATTTAATATAATCTTGAGCAGTAAAATCAAATCAAATCAAATCAAATCAAACTTTATTTGTATAGCGCATTTCCTAAACAGAGGCAACACAATGCGCTTTACAGAGAGCAATGGGGGGTGGGTATAGGTCCCATCCCTACATATTCCAGGGAAGCAAAAAAACAGTTTCACCCGGGGGCCAGAAAAGTGAGCTGTAAAAATTCTTACCTGACCTCTCTCAACGAGACGATCGAGCAAGCTCCTGGTAAATGTTTTTCTAATTGCCTAAAAGTTCCCAGTCTGGTCTACAGTAGGTCCACTTACTTCTCTTTCTTTAGGAGCTCTCTCTCCTCCTGCAGACTAAGAGGGCTGCCCAGGGCCAAGGCTCCGACAGTTGCCTCAGGGCCCGGTGGAGGGCTGGGGGGCTTGCTGAACGGGGTAGAGGTGAAGCAGCTCTTAGGTCTGGAGTGAGGCCGCTCTTCACTGACCGGGGTCGGGTTGATCCTCCGAGATGGCTTGGCCTGCCTGATGGACAGAGGTGTAGAAGAACAAAATATAACAATAGAATATGACAACAGACAAAACAATAGAATACAACTAATCATACGATTACATTTTAGAGATGCAATACAATGTTATGATTATCGCATTATGTGCATGGTGTCTTATATGCATTAGATTAGATACAGGAAGATATTGTCTTTTTCTAATCGTCTCATAGAGGTCGTCCTTGACCTTCACAGCTTTAAAGGTGAACTGCAGAGTGAGGGAGTGGGTAGAGAACTCACGAGGGAGACGTGAGAGAAGCCCCGACCGGAGGGAAGTCTTCCAGGTTGTTGAAGTTCAGCTGTCCCACAGATGGAGGCGACAGCTGCTCGCACATCCTACCGGCCCCTCCTCCTCCTCCTCCTCCACCTCCTCCCCTGGTTCTGCGTCCCGCTCCCTCCCACCTCCCCGTCTCTTCGTTCTGGTACCCGCGACCTCCTCCTCCTACCCCGCCATGTCTGCCTTGCGCTCCTCCCCCCATCCCGGCGCTCCTCCTGCGGCTTCGCTGCTGCAGGCCGGGGCTGGGGCTGAGCTGGGGCTCCGGGGGCGACGCCATGAAGTCCCCCAGGCTGACACGCTGGGAGGTGCGGCGGTCCGCGGGGCCGGGTCTGGAGGCGGGGCTCCATGCCGCGCTGAAGGAGGGGCTGCTGAGGGCACTGACACCAGCCAGGCACTCCGCCCCACCCAGAGAGGAGGAGGGAGAAGGGGCGGGGGAGAAGAGCTGGACCCGACTGGCACTACGGGGTCCAGAGCCAGCACCGGCAGACCTGCAGCCCCTGCGCTCGCTGGAGAGTCCCTGCGTGGGGACGGGCCGCGAACGGTTGCTGGGGGTTTTAGCAGGTGTTGCAGGGCCATGGGTCAGGGCGTGGCTGCTCTGTTCCCTCAGGAAGTTTAGGAGGAAAGGTACAAACTCCTGTCGGTCAACTCTCACCTGAAGCTCACTCAATGTCAAGCTGTCACTGTCCTGTTGGAAGTACATATATACCCAGTGTAAAAGCATGTTGCGCACAAGCAATCCATCTAGTCACCAAGTCATTTCTTCTTTCAATTTTTACATGCAAATTATATGGTTATTACATAGACATCAATAGTTTGCGTACACATGGGCTGAGTGCAATCTGCACATTCTGCTAACTTACTAGCAAGCTAGCTGGCAAGCGAATTTCTCTTAATATTCAGACACAACATGATAGCAACAGCAAATGTGAATCACAGCAATGACCATAAATGCACTTTAATAATTGGCAAAATAGCCAGCATGATGTATGCTACATTAGCCTATGGAAGCTCTGTGCCCATAAGTTAGCTAGCTTGCTAGCTCGAAAAGTTTGTTTACATGGGTAATATGCCTTGACATTACGTATCACAAACGTTGCAACGTCAACCAAACCGCACTTGTTGCCTGCATCTCAGATTAGACCATTTGTCACCCACCTCGACATGTTTTAACCACTCTAGTGCCTTGCTTGTCTCCTCTTTCTTCAACAACAGCGATTCCAAAAGAGCCGCCATTCTGGTCTGAGCAAGCGCTGCTGGGCTGAGGAGGTGGGAGCTGGGAGCAGGCGCGCTGACGTCAGCCACCGCAGTGCTCTCCGGCACGCGATGAAAGAACAGTGCATGTGAGGACCATGGATGTATGGTAAGAACAGTGCATGTGAGGACCATGGATGTATGGTAAGAACAGTGCATGTGAGGACCATGGATGTATGGTAAGAACAGTGCATGTGAGGACCATGGATGTATGGTGATGAAAGAACAGTGCAGGTGAGGACCATGGATGTATGGTGATGAAAGAACAGTGCATGTGAGGACCATGGATGTATGGTGAGGACGCGACTAGATACTGAAGAAATGATCAAACACGTATTTTGACTGCATGCTGAATGATTTATTTTATTTATAACCAGTTTATAAAAATAAAATACAAAATAATTTTAAACGAACAGAAAAAAACACTGTACAAGGCATTGATATGGTACAAATGATGAGATAAACATAAATAATTACAGTTATGTACAATGTTAAGCCATCCCCCGTTACATTCTGTCCTCATGACTGTACATTTACATTTCAAAACAATTACATTGCAACACAACACTGAAATGTGAACCATTCAATAAATATATCTAAATTTCATACAGGTACCAATGAGGTGTGGTCATACACACAAATTATGACTATGACAATAAATCAATGTTGCTTTTTTGGAGTGGACAGCGTACATTTCTCAGTTACCATTATCTAATCATTCTTATGACTTACAAGGGGAGAGAAGTGTGTTGGACCAGTGCACATATTAAAAGATTTGCCCCTTACCATCATCACTTTGTTCTGTAGGCCTTGGAGAGCTCATCAGACCACAGACACAGGCAAGCTATGACACCTTTACAATCACACAAAAAGTGACAAATCATAGCCTCTTCATGAACGTAACAATACTACACATCTGTGCAACAAGAATAAAAAGACAATAAAAGAAGCATTTGATTATCTTTTTTCAGCAGCACTGAAGTTGCTTTGCTACTCCCTTTCATGGAAGTACAGTATGTAAGAAATAAGTTATGACTTCATCAATATGATCTTTTAAATAAATACTTTAAAACTTTGTACAGGTATATATTACACATTAAGCAACTACACTTGATGTTAGTAGCCTTGGAATACCGAATATAGCATTTAAAAAGGACCTCAACACTGATTGTTTTGATGCATGAGAATCTGCAAGCATCTTTTGATGTAGAAACATACCATTCATCTTACGTTCAAGAATCAAATATCCAAAACACTTTCAACCTCTCCTAGGTCTGATTTCAAAACCAGCTCACAAGTAAAATGGCTTCCAACAGTGAAGTCTCACTTTTTGTCCAAACAGACAACGTTCCTATATCGTAGCTGCTTAAAACAAAGCTCAGAAAGTAAAACTAGCCATCTGCTGTACAGTATCTGAGAGCCAAATAACAAGGGTCTGCCTCAATCCTTGTGGTAAACCTGACTCCAGAGGATGAAAAGTCTGGCCACAACGCACCTGTCAAGGACTCAACCTGACACCTAACAGAACAGCTGGCTGGCTGGCTAGCTAAACTGGAATGATCAGACGCTTCAGTCACCCCGTGCTTTACTGGCGAGGAAGGAGAGGAGACATTGAGGCAACCAGCTGACTGAACACTGTCCGCCCTAGGATGAGTCATAGCTGCTCAGGGAGACTCAACGCAGGTACCTGCAACATCCACCTAACTAGACCAGACCAGCACATTACAGCACACATACCAAAAAAAACAAAAAAACAGTCCATTTCCCTTTCTCAGAATTACTGCAGCATTACAACAGCTAGATCTCGTCAGTGTACTGGTGTCCAAATGCAAATACTTGAAATTATTAGGCAAGTCTTTTCCTCTGCTTATGATTGGTATGTGATCACGTCATATGAGACTGTAGTGTAAAACACAGGGCAGTCTGTGCAGACTTGTTTCCTGCTTAGCTATGCGCTGCAGCGGTCTTGATAGGACTGTAGACCTGGAGGAAGAGAGGAATGCAGGTGGGGGAAGAGAATGGGAGGAGGAGGAAAGCAAAATAGATACCAAAAAATGCACATGATCCGACATGAACCCCTGTGAGATGACGTTCACGGCAGGGTTGATGACTCATGTGGGAACTGGTGCACTGCTTGTTTGCGTTGACAGTTTGTTTTTCTTCTCGTTGTTCTCTGTGGCGCATGCAAAGAATTGCCTAGTATCTGAGTTATATTACAGTATCTTACAAGCCCAGGAGTGGGGGGTGAGGAGGAGCAGGAGGAAGGTTTGAGTGAAGGAATCAGTGAATCATGGAAGTTGATGTCAGTGAAATAAATAAGCAGTGGTTGGTTCTCATAGTGCACAAACAGTTATTCCATAAAAAAAAATACAATCCTTAACTTATATCTCGACTGATGATAAATGCTTTGTTGAGTCCGTTGGAGGCATGAAACATTGTTTTGGTATATATGATCTTCATATGGCATACATGATATGTCATCATTCGACATAACGTTCTGTTGAAGTCTGCAATTCAGATATTTTGAAAGTGTTACCTGAATCGTAATGGACACAAATTCTAGTTTTACACTAAACTATTCCCCTTTTTATGATCATAGATAAGCCTGCACTTTCGTTTTTTTGAGAGTTAATAACCTCAAATAATATCTGAATTAAAAAGACAAACATTCTTGTTGCTAACGTCTCTTTGAATAATACTGTTACTGCACATCCGCATGAAGAGGAATGTCTTAACAGCTGGCACAAATTTATTTAAGAGTATTTTTGGCTCCCTTTGTCATAATCACAAACATACTAAAGTGAACCAAAAGCTGCCCAAAGTGCCAAGGCACACAATGAGACCAGAAAAGTTTGTGTTTATGCCTCACTACTAACTTGTGTTGCTCAGTATTAACTACTAGTGTTTGAAGCGCAGAAATAAGTACCATTAGAATAATAAACAAAGGTCTCATGACCTGGTATTCATTCATACAGTCGTACATTAAGATTCCCTATTATAAACAGAGTAGGCACAGGTATATGCGTGTGTGTGTGTGTGTGTACACACACACAATTTACATGATTGTATAAAAGATCACTTGCACCTGGAGTGATCAGTTTCACTGATCGCTGAAGATCCGTTTTTACCATAAGCATACATCTACTAAGGTGAGAGAATGACAGAGAGAGAGAGAGAGAGAGAGAGACAGAGAGAGAGAGAAAGAAAAAGAGAGAGAACATCTATGGCTAATGTCAACCAGACATTGTACTGGCATGATAAGCATTAAGAGCAAAATAAATACGTATCTCAATAAATACTACTGTACATTTCTCCAAGCTTGATGCTAATGCATGTACACAGTGTACCCTGCAGTCCTCATGTTAGTGCAGAGGAGGCAGAATCAAGAGTATTGAGACAACGCTCAATCAGTCGGTGATGTTTAACTGATGTCACCTCAGTTATAGGCCTATGTTAGAGCATTCTGAAGGAGGCTAGGGTCAGTAAGTCGCGGTCAGCAGATTTAGACTGCAGATGAGGACTAACTGACCGTGGGGGACTAGAACCCTCACTGGTACAGTACAGCTCTTCCTGCTATTCAAACTCTATGTCTACATACATTTAATGTAATTATAATTCTACAAATTACCCACGGAGTACCCTCCCTGCTGTAACACGTCCCCTCTCATTTGGTATGACAGAATTGGGCACATAAAGTAAGTGAACATGTGAGTGGCGAGTAGGGACACAGACAGACGAGGAAGAGGAAGGTGAAGATTCTCTACACTCTGGCAAAAAGACTCAAGTCTTCCTCCTAACCCTGAGCCCTGATTGTGATTTTTCCCCCATGATCCTCCGTAGTGACAATACTGCCCCCCGGGGGTATCAGGGGGTCCCCGTCCCCTGGGGTAACTATCTGCTCAGCTTGCTGGAGCACTTCCCCTCCCGGCTGCAGGCCTTGCCCCTGGACAGGTGGAAGGGTCCGGCGCGGGCCTGCCGGCTGCAGCACGTCTCCTGGTGGTGGGCGTAGGCCCGCCGGGGGGGCGGGGAGCCCGAGAAGCTGGGCGGGGAGCGGCTACGCCCCAGGCAGCCGCCGCCCCCGCGGGGTTCGTGGCGGGAAGGGGAGGAGCTGACAGAGCGCTGCAGGGAGGAGGAGCTGCGGGGCGATGCGCTGGAGCTGCGGTGGTGGTGGTGGTGGTGGTGGGGGGAGCTGGTCAGGCTGCAGATGCCCGTCCTGGAGGCCCCGTGCTGGGCCGAGGGGCGCCCGTGGTGGAGCGGGGAGCTCCGGGCCGAGCCGCCCTGCATCAGCTGGGCCAGGCAGGTCAGCAGGTCCGAGTCACTGGTGCTGCCCGCTCGGATCCGGTAGCGCCGAAGCCTTGGGTGGGGGCGTTGGTGGGTGAGGAAGATGGAAAACAGCTAGGCTTAGACAAGCGAAGCAGCTGAACGTCTAGTTATTACTTTATGTATTTGAATGGTAAATGGACTGCACTTATATAGAGCTTTGCCATGCAAGATTCTAGCCTGCTGATTGGAATTTGGGGTTCAGTGTCTTGCACAAGGACCCTTTGACATGTCATCAGGAGGAGCCAGGATTCGAACCGCCGACCCTACGATCATTGGACGACCCGCTCTATCTCCTGAGCTACACCCACAGCCGATATTTCAATATCCTATTTTCACACAAAAAGACAGCTGCCGGACATAATAATAAAGACAGCCTCTCCAGGCCTAGTTCTATAATGATAAATGAATAAAGCATAAAAGGGATCATATTTTGCTTCGGACCACATACCTGCCCTCCACCGTGGGGCGACTGGGAGGCTTGCCCGGAGGTGGGCGCGGCAGGAACTGGGCGGCGAGCTGCTCGGTGGCGGAGGGGTTGACGGGGCGCGGGATCCTGCTCTTGCGGGACAGGGGGCTGGAGGAGGAGGAGAGGGAGGGGGCGTCGTCGCCCTGGCGGTCCGACGGCGAGCCCAGGAGGGAGTCCTCGTCCTGCGAGCGGTCGGAGGCGGAGGATGGCTGGTCCCTGCGGGGGAGGGACGGCGCCGGGGCGGGAGTGCGGCGGTCCGCCGAGAGGGAAGGGGAGGCGGCGGGGGAGGGCCCCTGGTGGCTGTGGGCCCTCTTCTGCAGCAGCTTCTCCTTGGCCGAGCCCGGGGCCGGGAGCTCCAGGAGGCTGGAGGGCTCCAGCACCGGGATGCGGCTGAGCCTGCGGGCGGGGTCCCGGCGGGGGGCCGCCGGGGCGTCAGAGGGGGTCTGGGTCTCCCCAGCGCCCTGGTCCCCCTCGCCCCTCTGGGTGTGGTGGATCCGCTGCTGCTGCTGGGGCTCTCTGGGGGGGTCATCCTCTGGGCCCTCCTCCAGCTCAGGGAAGGCGTCCTGGCCGTCAACGGGGGGAGGGGAGTGGCCGTTGACCAGCGCTGGGCTGGGGGGGGTGGACCCTCTGCTCGGCGCGGGGCTTCGGCCTTTGGCGTCGCCGTCCCCGTTGACGAGCGCGTCCGCCGGGGGGTCCGCGGGGGCGGCAGGGCCGCGCTCCGGGGGGGAGCGGCGGTCAGCAGTGTGGTCGAAGGGCTGAGGCTCAGCCTCGCGCCTCTCCAGCAGGAGGCACTGTGGAGCGCCGTCGGATGCTGACTGGGAGGACAGGCCAGGGGTCCTCTGAGCGGTCAACTAGAGAGAGAGAGAGAGAGAGAGAGAGAAAGAGAGAGGGAGAGAGAGAATAACGACGATGACAAAATATAAGACTGTAGTACTAAGATTAGTACTGAGATAAGTAGTCAGTAGCAAACTGCTGTTCATTATGTGTCATATAATACGGCAACTACCGTAAAAATATCTGAATCAGTCCAACCACAGTATGCCAGTATGGGAAGCCACAGGTTGCCATGCTATGCTAATCAAGCTGTGAGTAGCCGTGAGAACAGAAAACCAAGCAGGTGTTGATGGGAGAGAGAGTAAGTGAGGTCAGAGAGGGAGGGAGGGAGAGAGAGAGAGAGAGAGAGAGAGAAAAAGAGAGAGAACAGGACAAAATACCACCATGGTGCACCGTGAACACTAAAGACGCCGTGCAACCTGTGTCGTCAGGACACACATGCCATGATCACACCCCTGCCTGCGTCATCACCAGAAACATCAACTGGACACATGAGCGTGCTCTGTCCTGTGAAAAACAACAACAACAATGACGACCACACCAGCCCGCAAATAAAAACGTTTAAAAGAAGCCAAATAAGGAGGCCAAGAAGAAAGCAACCAAGGAGTAAAAGAGGCGGTAGCAGATTTGGGAGCTGGGAGGCAGGTAGTGTGTTGATAAGGGGGAAGGTGCCTGGGGGGTGAGTTGAGCTTCACTGGGATACCGTATGACAGAGGAGGAACTTGGTGTCGGGTTAGGGTTAGTGTGTTGACGTGAAGGGAAGCTGGGGTTAAGGTTTAGGGGTTATGGTTTGCGGGTTCCACCGGGCGTTCACCTGCTGAAGCTGGGCGCGTGTGATACGTATGACAGAGGGGAACTTGGCGTTGGCGGCGCCCGCCGGGATGGCGGGGAGCTTCCTGTGCCCGGGGGAACGCATGCAGGGGAGAGGAGTAGGCGGTGGCAGGAGGGAGGCGTGGCAGGAGGAGGAGAACGAGGGGAGCGGACGGTGGTGGTGGTGGTCGGCGGACTGGCTCCGCCTCATCCCCGGGGGCTGGCGCTGGTGCAGGGGGTCCGACAGGGTGGTCAGGAGGGTGGAGGAGTGAGGGCTCGGGGAGCGCAGGAGCAGGGGGCTGGACGTCTGCGCCGCCACCTCCTCAGACAGGGACGGAGGAGCGGTTGGGAGCTAAGAGAGGGGAGGGAGGGAGGGAGGGAGGGAGGGAGGAGAGAGGTGAGCCAGGATACAGTCAGGTAGGTGGGGGGGAGTGAGGGACAAGGCGAGGGTCATTGGAAAGGGGGAGGGGCAGCGAGGGGCAGACAGGAGGGAGGGAGTGAGGGAGGAGCAGAGAAGAACTCGGAGGACTTGGCTCGGGGGGGGAATGGGGGGGGGGCGGAGCTTTGGAGAAACCGTCAGGGTATTCAGACCCTTCCTACAGAGCTTCTGTTCGCAAGTCTTCAGCACACAGACAATAACAGTGCGCCTGGGCTCCACAGTTCATTTAATTTGTCAGCAAAACCATAGAAAACTCAATCTGAGATCATAAAAATTAAAACAAAATTGGCAAATAAGAGGTTGCAATTGTAAATAAAGCGCAAAATATGGTGATAACGGAAATCAAATCGCTACTTTCAAAGCAATGGGCATATATCCTCTTCACTTTACAACATTTGCCCCTGAGAATCAATAAAGCATCTATTGATCTATGTACCTCAGATTCAAGAAGTGCACAGAAGCCAAGAAGAGCACAAAAAGTAACATTCTGCTAGTAAAATCCTACATATTCTAGTGTGGCCCTACCTCGCTAAAGTGCACTAGACAGACTGCAGTAGCCGTAATCCCTTCTGTTTGGTAGCGTGTGGCGGTGAAGTCGTGCCGTGATCCACAACCAAGTTCTTACCTGCGTGAGCGCCCCCTCCGCCAGGGCTTCGGCCGGGGTGGTGGGGGTGACGGAGGGCAGGTGTCCCGGGGGTCCCGCGCTCAGCTCCAGCCTCTCCGCCTCGGGAGGGTCCTGGGCGCCGCCCCCTCCCCCTCCAGCGAGGGCGATACCCGGGCCCAGGCCGGAGCTCGCTCCCCTCTTTGCTCCGGGAGGCGTCTGGTCCTCGGGCCGCGGCAGCTGCAGCACCTCCAGCTCCTCCTCCTCCTCCGAGGGGGTGGAGGTGGCTTTGGCCCCCGGGGAGCCGCTGGGACACTCCACCAGCACCCAGGACTCCCTGGAGTCGCCCTCCTGGCGGCCGGAGCTCAGGTTGAGGGCCACGAAGCCGCTGCCGCCGCCACTGGCCCCCTCGCCCTGCTCCAGGGAGCCGGCGGACGGCGGCTTGGGAGAGCCGTTGCCGGACAGGAACTCCTCGTCGTAGTGCCACACCCTGTCGGGTCGATCCCCGCCGGGCCTGGCCAGGCCTTGGGCCGCTGCCGCCTCGGCTCCCGCCCCTGTTGTCCACGCCTCCGCCTCCCTCTCCTGCTGGGAGACCTCTGGCTGTTTCCCTGAGCTGAACACACACACACAAAGAATACACACGGGTGTTAATAAAGTGAGACGACGCCAGAGCGAGCGACGGCGCTGTGGCGTGGAGGAGTGAGCGGACGGAAGGGGCCGGGGGGACAGACTGACCAGGCCTCCAGGAAGCGGTCCGGGCTGGGCTTGGACTCCAGCGTCAGCCTCTTCTCCAGCTCGAAGCTGTGGATGTTGCGGAGCTTCCGGAGCAGAGGGCCGCCGTCGCGGTCCGAGGCCGCCGTCTCAGACTGGACCCTAACGGGGGAGCCGGCGCCGGGCCCGGCGTACGGGCTCTGGTGCCCGTGGTTGTTGCTGTGGCCGTCCTCGGTGGCTGCCTGTGAGGGGAAGCATTGACACGGGCTTAGACGGGATCGAACATCAACACATCGTTTAATCTGGCATCTACTGTATGGTATGGTGTGTGTGTGTGTATACAGTATGTGTGTGTGTGTTTGAACACGTAGGGTGTGTATGTGTATATGTGTGTGTCTATGTTTGAACACGTAGGGGGGTTTGTGTGTGTGTGCATGTGTGTTTGAACATGTAGGGGGGTTTGTGTGTGTGTGTGTGTGTGCACGTGTGTTTTTTTGTTTTTTTTGCCTACCTTCCAGACCGCGGGACTGATGCGGTTGCGGTTGCGGTCCAGCTCCTCCCAGACGTCGGCCTCCTGGGTGCGCGGGGGCAGGACCGGCGACCCCGGCTGGCGCTCGGGCGGCCCGTTGTTGTCCCCGTCGCTGAGCTGCTCGTCCTGCAGGACCTCGTCCGTGTTCTCCCTCAGCAGGTCGCCGGGGATCAGCGAGGCGTTGGCCATGCTGGGACAGAAAACCACAGTCATCGCAGAGGCAAAAAAAAAAAGAGTCGGGAGGGTGCCCGTAGCGCGCCCCCCCGGTCCGCGACCTACCCCATGTGAGCCGGCGTCAATCGGGTGTGGTGCTGCGGCGTGGTGGCGGCGGCGCTGATGGTGAGCGTGCCGTCCGTGCCGGTCCTCTCCCAGTCGTACGGGTCGTTCTCCACCACGTTGTACGTCTTCATGCTGCTGTCGAACACCGACGTCAGCAGCTGCGGCACAAACACAAGCCCCGGTCACGTCACTGTATCCGGCCAAACGTACCGCCGTGTGAGCGTCCAGCTCTGCGACCCCCGGGGGGCCTGACTCAGCGATTCTGGAGATAGCGATGAGGGCAGCAAACGGCAGGAGGGAGATTCTGACAAAAGCTGACCAGCAAAAAAGTTGGTATATAAATAATATAGAACAGCAAAGCAGATACCACATACGCGTTCACACATTCCACAGACGCAGCAATCAAAGATTCAGCAGACTGGTGATTATGCAGACAATCACACGTTCCGTAGACATACAAGATTCTGCAGACAACCAGAGATTCCACATACAAACTAAGATTCCACAGACAAACTAAGATTCCGTAGACAACCAGATGTTCCGAAGACAACCAGAGATTCCGCAGACAAACTAAGATTCTGCAGACATTCAGAGATCCTGTAGACAATGAACTATTCTGCAGACAAACAAAGACTCTGCAGATACGATATTCCGCAAACAAAGAGAGACTCCTCATCCAATCAAAGACGTATCATTCTGGTGAGGGTGAACAGTCCTATCACCTGGTAGTCTGGTTTGGTGAAGTAGTCCAGGCTGGAGATGTGGTCCAGGAACACGGCAAACTCTGCAGGCAGGTGCTTCAGCATGAGCCGATGGTCGTAAGTATCCTTCAGCTTCCCCACGTGCTCCTGGGAAGACACAATCCCACACACACACGCACGCGCACGCGCACACGCACAGTCATCTCTTCACTCAAAGTTAAATACTCTGGATGTTGATTGGTTGTCAGAAAGCAATGTTGGAGAAATGCCTACTTTATCCTTGATCTTTCTCCACGGCAACTGGCCAACCATGAACTCCACCAGCATGTAGAAGAGAGACCAGAGGTCGTCATGACGACCCATCTCCTGTGGAATTGCCTCAATGATTAGGCTTAACCTTTTTTTTTTTTTAAACACAGGGAAAAGAGTGTAGTCGTACAGTACGTTACAGAAATAACCGGAAATAAGCAGATACAGACCTTGTTTTTGTGCGCATTGACCGAGGCGTAGCGGACCGTCCCTCTGAAGCCTGCTACCGGACGGGGCTGACAAACAGACAGAGGGGAAAAGACATGAGTCATATCATATTGCTGAGTCATCACTCTACCGGCAACGGCCCCGAGCTGACGCACATTCACGCGGCCCCCGGTGGACACTCACAGGCCGGACCTCCTGGCAGGAGTTGGTGAACTGGCGGGCCAGGCCGAAGTCCAGCATGTAGCAGGTCCTGCAGGTGCTGGGGAACCGGCCCATGGCGAAGTTGGACTGAAGGAAAATGTGAACAATTGTCAGAAAAACTGTCCATTCATTGTCAGACATAAAATGTTAACCCCCCTGTTCCTCTTACAGCGGTAACCACACACCTAGCCTGCCCTGAGCCTGGCCCCTGGCCCCAGGCCCCTAGCCCCAGGCCCCTACCCCCAGGCCCCTAGCCCCAGGCCCCTGGTCCCTAGCCCCTACCCCCTGGTCCCTAGCCCCAGGCCTCTGGCCCCTGGTCCCTACCCCCAGGCCCCTAGCCCCAGGTCCCTAGCCCCAGGCCCCTGGTCCCTAGCCCCTACCCCCAGGCCCCTGGTCCCTAGCCCCAGGCCTCTGGCCCCAGGCCCCTAGTGGTCTCTTACCGGTTTGATGTCGCGGTGCAGAAAGCCCACGGAGTGGATGCTCTCGATGGCTTCCAGGATCTGGCGCCCCAGACGGAGGGTGGTGCTGACGGTGAACGTGCCGCGGGTCATGCTCCGCCTCAGGTCCGCCAGGTTCCGCCCCTGGGGAAAGTGACACGACAGAGGACTCAGACTGAAACTGTCTTAAACACAGTACGTTCACTCAGAGGCAGTGTTCTACACTCTACAAGAAGAGCTCTCTGAAACAAGATTGCATAAAAGGTCAGAAAAGGTTCCAAACAGCACCTTATGGAGATGAAAAAGTTTCTATTTGGAACTTTAAAGCTTCTCTCTGGAACCTTTTTTCAGAGGGTTCTTCTACTGTCACTCTCCTACTGTTCTACATAACACCCTTTTTTCCGTACATACAGTAGTGGCGATATTCTGTGTCACAGTAACTCCAGCTTACCTGCAGTTCCATCACCACATAGTTAAAGCGGTCATTGCGTCCGCATCCGACAAAGCGACACACATGGTCTTTTCCTGGAAGAGAAGGAGGAGGGTGTGAGAACGCTTCCCTGGGTCGATATGATACAGCGGTATAACTCGCATGAGTGCCTAAGCGGAGGCAGGAAGAGCCTTAATTCGGAGAAAATATGTACGGTAGTAAACAGCGATAAACAAATAATTTCCTGATCCCATTTGATTTGTACCATGACCAGAACTAGTTTAAAATTAAAAGAGGTGAAAATCACTATTAGTCTGGCTATGTTAAGAGCTGCAGGAATGCGAAAGGAGAGTTAGTCAGTTCTGTAAGAGCTGATCGTATTTACAAGGTTTTGGTGAGTGTTAAACGAGTATAATGTCGGCTAGCTAATATTAGCTTGCGAGTTAACCGAGATTAGTAAAATGTGTTTTAAATTGACAAACATCATACTGTATGGGATGGTCATGACACAATTCAATCAGGACCAAGAAATTATTTTTCTAACGCCGCTCACTACCATTCAGATTTTTTCTGATTTAAAGTCATGCCGGTTTTCTCTTCCTGCTTCCTCTTAGGCGCTCTATTGGACGGCCCGCATGGCGCTGCGTGTCTCTGCGCTATCCTGCCAGCATCCTGCACACCAGTACCCTCCCCCCAGCCCAGCACTGCTCAGCTAGGAGTGTATGATTTCTGATTTATTAGTGTGTAACTGCTCTGTGTGTGTGTGAGTGTGTGTGTGTGTGCGCGTGTGGCTGTTCTGGTCTCAAGGGACTGCACTGCCGGTCAGAACGCCGTGCCACACCCAAGACCCTGTTAGCACACGGCAACATCCGAGAGCAGGGACACGCCCCGGGGTGCTCTCCCTCTCTCAACCCCGCCCCGCCACGCCACTGCAGCCCCGTCTGTTCCTGCCAGCTCTCGTCTGTATGCTCATTGTGAACCTCCATCCTCAGTCGTCTCCTCGTATTCAACCCCCCCGAGTGAAAGGAGAACACAGGCCGAGTTATAAAGAAGAAGGACTACACACTAGAGTTTCCTTTCAGATACGACAGTATAAGAAAAGCCTTTAGGTCTTTTCTGTGACTCCAGACCGTGTCTAACCTCATTGTTTCAGACATAGGGAAGGATAAGGGGGTGGGGGGGGGGGGGGGCTGGTGTCCTGTTACCCCCCTCCTCCTATCAGGAAGGAATAGAACCATAATCCTCCAGCACACAGCCATTAGGACGCAAACATGATCCAGGCCCATTGATTTTCCTCTGAGCTGAGAGAGAGAAGGAGCAGGCTGACAAACCAGTGGGAAGAAGGAGGGAGAGAGGGAGGGAGGGAGGGAGAGAGGGGGAGGAAGAGAAAGAGAGAGAGAAGAAGGAGGCTGACAAACCAGTGGAAAGAAGGAGGGAGAGAGGGAGGGAGGGAGGGAGGGACGGAAAGAGAGAGAGAGGGAGGAAGGGAGAGAGAGAGAGAAGAAGCAGGCTGACAAACCAGTGGGAAGAAGGAGGGAGAGAGGTAGGGAGGTAGGGAGAGAGGTAGGGAGGGAGGGAGAGAGGTAGGGAGGGAGGGAGAGAGGTAGGGAGGGAGGGAGGGAGGGAGGGAGAGAGAGGGAGAGAGAGGGAGAGAGTGAGAGAGAGAGAGAGAGAGAGAGGGAGAGAAAGGGAGAAAGGGAGGGAGGGAGGAATAAAAAGGAGGACGGAAAACAAAATGTCCCCCAGAGGAACTCTCCTAATTGCTTTGTTGATCCTCTGCCCACAGTGAGAGATTGAGAGTTCGAAGTCTTTGCCCAGTCTACACACACGCACTGTTTTGGTGATCCCCAGCTGAACTCCTTCACCCTCTGACTCTGCACCATTGTATGGACATTGAACATGAATCATATTTCTGTAGCTCACTTGGTATCTCTGGTCTCTCTGTCTCTCCCGTTTCTTTCTCATTGTGTTTTTCTCTCTCCGTTTCTCTCTCTCTCTTTGTCACTCACTTTGTTTCCCTCTCTCTCTCTCTAGGAATTTTTAGATAGAGCTTCCGCAAATAGGTTCCGCAATGGACCCACAATATCAGCGCTCTGCCCATTTAGATAGAGGTGTAATATTTCCGTGGCAGCTCTTAGTTTAGATAGCATTCCGCGCCTCCGCATTTAAAAGAGGCGTGAACAATCAGCAGGTCTTCAGTAGTCTTCCGTGTTGGCGGAACACACCATTCAGACGAAAAGGGGAGTCGGGCCGTTGCGGGAATATCACTACCTCAAAAGACGGAACGAAGGGGAGTACCTGTTACACCAATCCGTGTCTATTCAATTTAGAGCAAAGGCAAAACGTACGATTGGCGCAAGTACTACGTCTTAACAAGTCTGTCAGAATGACCCTTCTCTATCTCTGTCACCGTTTCTCTCTCTCTGTGTGCTGGTCTCTTACCCTGGAGCTTCTTGAGCACGGCCACCTCCATCTTCAGCACCTGTTTGGGCTGCTGAGCCGACTCCACCTTCAGCGCCACGCTGACCCGGGTCAGCAGATCCAGCGCCTCGTAGATCTCCCCGAAGCCCCCGCCCCCGATCTTCTTCACCTGGGGGAGGGACGCCACCAACACAGGACAGCCATGTCAGAATCCAGCAGCCTACTACATACTAACAAACACAGCTCAGCACACAACTTCCTTTTGCAGTACATCTCACACACACGCACGCACACACACACATATCAGACCACAGGAAGAGAGGACTAAGCGAGCGTGCATGGTACATCACAGGGGCACTGGAGGACAGGGCACGGAGCCTATAGCACGCCGCAAATAGCTGCCCGGCTGCTATTTAAAGACCATGCTGGCCCAGCATCATTTGCACAGAGGGACTTGACCTGAAACTGTCCGGTCCAGGTGAGATGGGATGCGGAGGAGAGCGGCTGCTGGGAAACCATTGTTTCACAAAAATATTATAGTAGTAGAGTTCTGAGTGATGAAGTAAACACTAGGTAGTAACCATACCTGGGTCAAAATACTATGTTATGTTATTTTTATTTATAATGCGCCCCCCAACCAACTGTTACATCTGCCCGGGGCGCAGCCCGGGTACACAGAGAGACAAACAAAAACAAAGGACTATCTAAATACTATCAAAATATTAAGTGAAATACTGCGTTATTGTTTGGGGTGTCAGGTGGACGGGCTTTACATATTTGGAAACATCCCAAGGATTCAAGGATGTTTATTACAAGATACACGTACCCATGGTAACAGTGTACAATGAAACGCTTAATTGGCTCCATTGTGCCAGACGAGCAATCACGCGTAGAAAAGCAAATACTGAGAGAGAGAAGAGAAGATCTGGACCAATGGCCGAATAGTAACGGAGGAGGCCTTACTGAAAGAGAAGATCTGGACCCATGGGCCAGTAGTAACAGAGGAGGTCTTACCACTTTCCATCGTTCCTTGACCAGGACGAGCACGCTGAGGATGTCTGCTTGCTCTGGTCCCCCGCTCATCCCGATGGTGGTCCTCCTCCTCGCTGAGTGCTTCCCCTGCTACGACCAGCCTCAGACTGACCCTGGCATCTGGACACCCCTACAGCCCCTGAGGAAGATAAGGATATACTGTACATTATATATATATATGAGAGAGAGAGAGACACAGAGAGAGAGAGAGAGAGAGAGAGAGAGAGAGAGAGAGAAAGGAGATAAGAGAGAGAGAGAGAGAGAGAGAGAGAGAGAGAAAGGAGATAAGAAAGAGAGAGAGAGAGTGAGAGAAAGGAGAGAAGAGAGAGAGAGAAGAGAGAGAGAGAGAGAGAAAGGAGAGAAGAGAGAGAGAGAGAGAGAGAGAGAGAGAGAGAAAGAGAAAGGAGAGAAGAGAAGAGAGAGAGGGGGGTATTGAGTAAAATACCATAACCAGGGCTGTACGTTAACTTTTTTAGCTCCTAGCACTGGTGCTACAGAGGTAAAAAATTTGTAGCACAGGCCAAAATCTTTTAGCACAGGCCAAAAGTTTGTAGCACAGGCCAAATTTTTTTTGCACAATTTTAAAATGTCCGTTATCACCTCTAAAAACAATAAGTAATGCATTTCATCACTTATACACACTAGCAAAGGATATTTGGGGTAGTGAGTGACTTTGTGGTTGCCTCAAAGGGTGGGTGAAGGTTGAGAGAAGGTTGTGGGTTCGAATCCCGCTTGTCTCAGGTCCTTTCTGTGTGGAGTTGCATGTTCTCCCTGTGCTTGCGTGGGTTTCCTCCGGGTGCTCCGGTTTCCACCCAACACCAAAGACATGCATGTTAGGATATTCCTGTCAGTGTCCCTGACCAAAGGCACTTGCAAAAACATCTGGAGTTGGTCTGATTGTGAGGAGTTGCGACCCACAGCCATAACATTACATAGTAAAGCTAGTCTGTGGACAACTTAAACCATGATGCTGGGTTCTTCTCTTCCATCCCTTTCTTCCTTGCGAGCTCGTTTGCCATCTTTCTCGAGCGGCAGAAAAAAGCGCTTCATCTTTGAGCCTAGCTCACCTGCTCAACTTAAAGCGTTCCTTAAGCGGAAGTTGTGAAATGGACCCACTGCATTGTGGGAAATGGTGTTTGGTGAACAGGCAATTCTATGGTGAGGGAAGGACAAAAGGACTACAACTGAAAAACAAATGGCAACAAAACAGCCGGTAGCACGTGTGCTAGTATGCAAAATAAGTCATAGCACTGCCCATTTTTCCACTAGCACGTGCGACATATATGTCGCACTGTACAGCCCTGATAACAATGAAAGGCCCCTATAAGATACGAGAATGTCAGATGTCAAGATTTCTTTATTATTACCACAGTATTATAGGGAGTAAAATGTCTTAAAATGGCCCCTCAGCCTTGCAGCAACAGCAGAATAATAACATAAGAAATATTTTAAGATAAGAAATGTTGTCTAGACATTGACGACGATAGAAGGCTGAGCATGGGCCGCGGCTGTCTAGTGAACCCCTGATGCTTGAGATCAGGGTGGGTTTCTGGTGCATGGCTTAAACACAGCTGCTCCACCTGCTGCCCTCAGCTGCCCACGACCATCCACAGGCCCAGCTGCCTCTCACCAGTCAGACACACTCACTCACTCTCAGATGCTGGTCGGCCAAAACAAGCTTGCCATCACTCTCTCTGACAAACACTGAGAAGGCGACACATGGCAAAACCTCTGCAGCCTGCATGCATAAGCTGAGGTTAAAAACAGGTAGCCGGTATTGCAGTTCGAAACCCAGTCAGAGGAGTAAAAATAATACAATTCGTTCATTGCATAAAATATTTTCTAAAATGGCCAACAATCTCGTACACACACTCTCCATAATGTTTAGGCTTACGGGTGGTGGTTAACAAGACCCATTGTGCTACATCACAAAGAAGGGCCAGTGAGCCTGCTATTTACAATATAAACGTCACTTCAATGGTGCGCGCACACACACACAAGACTATGAATGGCACTAATAACACAGCAACCTATTTTCATCCCACATAAAGTGCAACCTCAGCGTGAGCATGTCTACTAAAAGGAGTTTTTCTCTAGCAAGCAGCTCTTCAAGACGGGTGTTTATTATCATTATGTAACAGTCCGAGTCAGTCATAATGTCATGCTACAACAAGATGGCAGCATGCTAGGGAAAGCTCTTGTATTTTTCATTATTTATATGCGGTTTTTGTTCGCATTTTTGTCTTTTTCTATTTTTATTTTTTGAGCAACCTTAGTGTCTGCACCATGGACAACAACAAGGAACTTGACTGACACTGTAGGTACTGTACTCTTACAGGTTGAGCTTATAAACTTTGTGGTATAGGCTATTTTTTTATGTTTTATAGTTCCTGATTGTTCCCTTTTTGTTGTCCTTACTGTTATGAAAGCAGGTCGAAATAGCGGTTCTAGTTGGCAACAGGCTGTGACGTCACAGAAGACACCACATCACAGCGGATATCCCAGCATGCACTGGGCTGGGGGAGGGAGAGCCACAAGGACAGCCATGGTGAGGTCACCGGTGAAATCAAGACTGTGAAACGAAATGGGACACGAGGTTGACCTCAGAGTGAAGCCTTGGTACGCTTATGCACTGTCAAGACTGCAGTGCATGACGGTGAACTCGAACCGCCCTTCTTTAAGGACATGGTTCAAGTTCTAAATGAGAGAGAAAAAGCTGTGACCGTGACGGGTTGCAGAGGCCATGTGTGCGAGGCCCGTAAAAAAAAAGGTTTTGACACAAGGTCGATCCCGGATGATAATAATCAATGCAGCAGCTTAAAATGATACCAGAAGCCTTTCACTTCCTGTGAAGGTCACATTTAGACACATTCCTGCTGCATGGAATAACACAGCCCTGAGGCAGCCCTGACTCCGAGTGACCTATGTTATGTCTCAAGAGCTTCATAACCATGTGTCTTTATAACAATTAAATGAACAGGAGACAGAGCTGCTGCGTTGGCTGTCAGTTACTTTTGGGCTGCAATTTACTTTTGGTAGTTATCCACAATACCGCGCATTACCACTACGGTTATGTTGGACAAATCAAATACACAACAGCCCCTCTGCGGCTGAGTTTCAAGTCAGGGGAAAAAAAAACAAGGTCATTGAGTCCAGTCTCCAGTCTCTGTTCCTTCTGGTCTCTCCTCCTGAGTTATGAGTGATTTCTGGTAGAAAAGCAGTCACACGCTCATGTCATGTCACAGCCTCCATCTACAGCTACTCAGAGCAGACAGACCTCTAGCCCAGCTAGTCAGAGCAGACAGACCTCTAGCCCAGCTAGTCAGAGCAGACAGACCTCTAGCCCAGCTAGTCAGAGCAGACAGACCTTTAGCCCAGCTAGTCAGAGCAGACAGACCTCTAGCCCAGCTAGTCAGAGCAGACAGACCTCTAGCCCAGCTAGTCAGAGCAGACAGACCTCTAGCCCAGCTAGTCAGAGCAGACAGACCTCTAGCCCAGCTAGTCAGAGCAGACAGACCTCTAGCCCAGCTAGTCAGAGCAGACAGACTTCTAGCCCAGCTAGTCAGAGCAGACAGACCTCTAGCCCAGCTAGTCAGAGCAGACAGACGGTTGCTTGGGGTGCCAGAAAGTCCGGAGCCCAGTCCAGTCAGCAGGCTGGGCACACTGTGACTAATCTCACACCTCCTTGCACACGAGGAACACAGCACTGATCATCTCCTCCTCCGCCTGTTTAATGCAAATCTTATGTGAAGACTGGACAGAATCTATATCAAACCAGTCCATATCTGTGACAACTATCCCCGCTTCATCCCACTCTCTGAATCTGACTGATTTCCATTTGCTGACTGAATGCTTCTCTTGTGCCCTCTCCTCCTCCCTTTCTTTCTGGAGAAAAAGAAAGATTGCATGACAGACTAGCCGAAGGCCTCACTGACAGATAATACAATCTAGATCCTCTGACCACTCTACCATTCACTGACTTTCATTAGGCCTGCCTACATTTGTCCGCCAAATACTCATTACTTACATACACATACGTGGTAATGAAGTCGGTAAATTCATTAAAATACGTAAACATAGCGCCTGTTTACTTTAATCTAATATATTAGCGGATGTCCTCCCTGGCCAAGTCCCTCCTGAAGATGAAGGGAGTTTCTGACTGACTCCGTGGTCAGCCCTTCAGTCAGCCCTCTGTTGGCGGCCACGGAGCCCCGCCTGGTTGGGGAGGCCCTCATCTTTCCCCGTCAAACTCACATGAAGGGAAGACCTGTAAACACGTACTTGCCACTATCAGGCACTAGAAATTTCTCGTTTCTAGTTTCGTGGTGTGTGGATTATTCTGGTTTCAATGCGTAGCCTCAGTGATATTGGCCATATTGTAGTAAGATATTAAGATGTTAACATTACACTGCCCCTGAGTGCTGAAACTGAGTGGACAATGGATAGGCTTGGGTGTTTGGCGTTTCAAGATTCAAGATCTGTTTTAAGTGACAGTCCTATTGGACACGCGCGCACATGCACGCACCCATGTTAAATCATGTCAACGTTATGTTGTAGGAAACTAGCTAACACGTTGGATGGTGCTTGGTGTAGCAAAGGATTTGGTGCTTAGCTTTCCTGAGTGAAAGAAAAAGCAGTAAAGCTTGTGATACAGTAAACTGGCGAGAGGCGGGCCAGCGGTCGCCGTGCAATGCGGTTTGTGTTGCATAGCGAACCTGCGTAGCTAGCCAGCGTTGCTACAGCAGATTTACAATGCGCGTCCACGCAACACACAGGCCACGCTAGCTAGCTATCTCTTTAACAACGCTGAGTTCTAAAATATTACACCGTGATGCATTTAAGAAGACAACATGGCAGTGGTTCTAACAACCATGTCATGGGTCCTACTGCATTCCTGAATGTTGACATTTATTATCATATCCAATAGCATCGCTGCTGTTTCCATACCTTGGTTCTTGCTCCAATCCTTGCTTGATCCAAAAGGAGCCGGGTGTGGTTACACCAAATCCTCTACGTTTGTTTTCAAGGAAGGCTGTGACATCGATTGGAATCCCATAGCGGACAGATTATCCATGTGCGGTAGGGTCTAATGCAGTTATTCCAACACGAGAAGATGGAAAATGTAATATAAATTATTTTTTTCCGACCGTCCCTTTCTCCTTCTCCCTGTCACCTCAGCATCTCTCGATCGCTGCAGATCCGTGACGTGACTGACTCTGAAGATCAGCCTTCCTGCGCGCGCGTGCTCGATCCTATCCCCCTCGCAACAACTCGCCTGGCGCACGCGCTCGGGCAAGAAAAAAAAAAGCTCATGCACGTGTAATTGCAACAGCGTGACCGCGCACAATATCCCCCAGTCATATTCTCATACATTTTACCAGAGAAAGACTGTCTCTTCATCTGTATATGAGAAACATTTATATTATTTTTATTGAGGGCTGGGTCAGGTTATATTCTCCAGGAAGATACTGTAGGCTGGTGGCTGGGTTAGGTTATACTAGTTAGGCAAGTACAGTAGAAGGTATTTTAAGATGTAATTGGGATTCTTTGGGACGACTCGACCTCCTAGTCCAATGTTCTCTGACGTATCGGTCCACTTTTTCAATAATTTGGGAAGTAATGGATTTATGCATCAGTGCAACAACATTAAACAAATACTGATCTGAAAAGAAAGGGAGATGAATATTTGTTTTTTCTCAGGATGTTGCCGCTACCAAACTTACTGATATTTATTAGCATATTTTATATAATATTTAGGTATGCATTTTGCAAGCAAAAGTGAGGTAGATAAGAGGTAGGAGATAAGAATAGGTTGGATTTACATATTTCGAATTAGGCCTTACATGACACTGCGCACGGACTTCTGGGAGGATGGCTAGCGATGACGTTGATGCACAACCGGTCAGTACGGTATCCATGAAGCCTCCTCCTTCGGATAACCTGAACGGATCCGATTTTGTGCTTCAATGCGGCTTTGTAAACGGCGAGGGAAATGGTGTGATACCGTGCAATGTTATGTAGCGAGTTAGCTAGGCTAGCGTAGGTAGTTAGAGTGCTCATGTGTCTGTCGCCAGTATTCTGACTAGGATCCAGCTAGCCTAGCATTCCCACCATTCTCTCCTTCACTAACAGGATGCTGAGGCTGTTCGGTGTGTTGGTTCTTGTCGGGCTGGCCCTGGCGTGTCTAACTTCTTGGGTGGTGGAGAGCTATGACACCGCCTGGCACCCCAAACGGAGTGTCAGTGTCAAGCGTTTGAGTGACCGTAATGGAGAGGAGACTCGGGCCAGTGTTCCACCGTATCCCGGCGGCGAATTAGAGAACATATTCTGGTTCGTGCAGGTGAGTTGACCGGTGTAACGTTTGCCAGCTAGTTAGCTATTTGACGGCTGGGTGTAGGACCTCACTTACAGCCTTAGTGATTTAAACATAGGCCACCGTAGCTAACGTTACCTAACCTTTGATAACGTGAAAGCATACTTGACCCCCCACCCCCCAGGTAAATGCCTGCCCAGGGGGCTTTTGTGCTGTGCTTGCTGTGCTGAATGAGTGGGGTCACTGAGCAATTGCGAATGACAGTTGGCTAGCTGGTTAGGACTTTGAGCAATGATGTAACAGAACAAGCTTGTAGTAAACAGGTCCGCACCAGGCGAATTTGTGAACTCTTGTCTTGATGTTGATTTGATTGGTACATTATTGCACGCCCTTTTCGTTACTGTTTCCAGGTCTCTGACATTCATATTAGCCGCTTCCATGACCCGAAACGCATTCCAGATTTCGAGAAGTTCTGCACAGACACCATTGAAGTGATTAAACCTGCTCTTGTGCTTGCAACAGGTAATCTCTCATGTATAGCCTCCTCATTCACTCACTGTATCTCTATGAAACCCTGAAGAACAGTCATGTATTCTCATGTGCGTACTTGGATGGGATTGTGCTCAAGGTACCCGGTATCAATATAATAAAAGGTTGAGAATGTTTATTAAAATCTGTGTCCGTCTCCCAGGAGACCTGACAGATGCGAAGACGGAGAACAAGGTGGGCTCCCTCCAGCACGAGGTGGAGTGGCAGGCCTATCACAACGTCCTGAAGAGGTCACGTGTGTTGGAACGCACAAAATGGATCGACATCCGTGGAAATCACGGTGACTACACTATTTATGCACACTCTCCACACATTGGCTACCGTTCACAGACAGTTGAAAGGGTTTTAGAGTGGAATATAGACAGAATCAAGGCCACAAAAGCTAAGTAGCTACTGTAAGAAGATACTGCATCCATCTGTATTGCTATTGAATTACAGGCTATTAGAGATGAGACCAGATATCCCCTTACAAAATGTGTACAAAATCCATGATATTGACTCTGCAGTATGTCTGACACGTATTCAGTGTTGATCTCGATTGTAGGATATTGATTTTGTCAGTCCATCATGGTTTCTGGCAACATTGGATGTCAATCAATATGCTGGGTAGGCATGAGGAAATGTAATCTTTAAATTAAAATCCGACTCCTTTGACAGAGGAGGGCTTTAAGTATTGGTTATTGTGTTTAGTTGACTATGTTTTGGAGGTATAGCTCCCTTTGGTACTACTAAATGTTTTTTTTTTTCTACAGATGCCTTCAACATAATCTCACTGAAGAGTGTCAACAACTACTACAGGTCTGTCTTCCCCTACTGTTTTTCACTGGCATTAACACCAGAGTTACATAAACCATTTCAGCACCACTAAGTTTAGCCACCGAGTAGCTCAAGTGAGTCTCGTCAGCCTGCCACCTCAGACTGTGAGCAGGTCTAGCCGTCAGATTAGAGGCTCTGTCAGGTCAGAACCTGGATCACACACCCTTCACATCTGCACCTGGTCTTATTATAATGTACTGTTAGTAACTCATGGTCTCTGTTCTTCTCCACAGGAAGTACTCAGCCAACCAGAAAGTGGGCTCCTTTCACTACGTCCACAAGACTCCCTTCGGCAACTACTCCTTCATTTGTGCAGATGCTACTCTCACTCCGGGGCCAAAGCGACCATACAATTTCTTCGGCATTCTCAATCAGGTATATATACTGTTGTTTTTTTTAAATTGAATTATTTTAACCAGACTCATTTGATAATATATCTCTCAATATGAACAGTTTCTTAACATAGTAACCGGTCATGATTTTTCCCTGCGACACCATTATAGCCTCAAATGGACCTGCTGGCAGCTTTCAGGAATGAGAGCCACAGTAGCAACCAGTCTGTTTGGTTTGGCCATTACACGACGTCCACCATCATCTCCCCATCTCCTGGGGTGAGACGGATGATGAGGTGAGAGGAGAAGAATGTGGGTGGGATTCTACCTGCGGGGTAGTCAGCCCCTCCCTGGCCAATATCACTGTTTATGTTGAAAGTAATCCTGCCTTATCATTGTTTACATCATTGTTGAATGAGGGCAAGTGATCTCTAACCGAAACACCCCAGATGAATAAACATTGAAGATCTATTCATCATTCAGTTTCAGAATATTACAAAGTTAGAATGCTGTTGTTATATATATATATATATATATATATTTTTTTTTTAATTTTTATTTGCTCAGAGAGCACAGACGAATGAATGAGAAGGACATGTTTGGTATTGCTGCATATAGGTGGAGAGCTTAATGCCAGTCCAAACCCTATGTCTCTGTGACCTTCCAATGTTGAGATATGGCCGTTTCAATTCCCCCTATTGACAATGAATGGGGGGAACTTTTCGCTCCCCAAGTCCAAAAAATGAATAAAGGAGAATGGCCGGCCATGTTTGGGCGGTTTGTAGTGATTTGGATCCACTCCATTGGCCCATGCTACACCCCTCCACCGAGTTTCATGAAAATCGGTCTGGTAGTTTTTGTGTAATCCTAGTCAAAATTAGAAATGGTGCTCAGAGAGCACAGACCTCCACCCATGAATGCATTTCGTGGCTCTGTGCGCACCAGAATTGAGTTCTAAATGTGCCCATGCTACACCCCTCCCCCCCGGGTTTCGGTTTTGTTTGGACGGCTCGTGGACCCTGCCCATGATTTGGATAGGCTCTAACATTTAATAGGCTCTAAGTTGGTTCTTGCTACACCCCTCCACCGAGTTTCATGAAAATCGGTCCAGTAGTTTTTGCGTAATCCTGGTAAAAAAAAAAGAATGGCGATGAATGATCGGCCATGTTTAGCCGGCTCGTTGACCCGCACCATGATTCAGATCCGCTCCAAAATGTAATGGGTTGTAAGTTGGCGCATGCTACACCTTTCCACTGTGTTTCGTCAAAATCGGTCTAGTCGTTTTTGCGTAATCCGGCTAACACACACAAAGACATGCGCCACTGAAAACATTACCCCTTGCCCTGCGCTGTCGCTGGAGCGGAAGTAAAAAAAAAAAGAAGCTATTGAGCCCAATTTGCTTGACATCAACTGTTGTGTCTTCTTATGTGTTTGTGTAGCTCGGCTGTTGCCTATCTGTGTGGTCACCTGCACACCCTGGGCGGCCTGATGCCCGTCCTGCACAGCCGACACACTCGTGGCACTCTGGAGCTGGAGCTGGGTGACTGGATGGACAACCGCAGGTAACACTGGAAATATAGCACATAACAGACACACACACACACACACACACACACACAGGCAGACTGACAGACAACCACAGTAGTGAGAGGAAATTCCATGTCACACTCCACATACATGCTCAAGGTTAAGTGTGCTGACTTGTTGGTCTCACTTCCCTGTTCAGATATCGAGTGCTGGCGTTCGACCACGACCTGCTGAGCTTCTCTGACCTGACGTTCGAGCAGTGGCCCGCGGTTCTCATCACCAACCCCAAGGAGGCGCAATACCTTCATCCGGTCGTAGAGCCTCTGGGAAGGATACGCAGCTCGACGCACATCAGGTGTCCCCTCTGTGTGTGTCCTCCTGAACCCTAAACCCGCCCCGTTCATACATACAGTATTCAAATGACTTTCTTTTACCTGCCCCTCCCCCCACACATCTACACCCATCCATCTTTCAACATTACCGTATTCCCGCCTGTCTCCGTACCATAATGATCCCAACAATAACGATATCTGTCTACTGGTTCACAGTGCTTGACTTGGACCGAAATAGAAACCGGTACTGTTTATATTTAGGCGCAGGAGCTCCAGAATACTTCTGAGCTGATATTCTATGAGAGGTGCGGGAGGTCAAACAGTAGAAAACGTGAGGCGCCGCCAGTATTCTGTTCTGGTTAGCTCCTGCCCAAGTCAAGTGCTGTCAGTTCACATGAATCTGTGTATTTGACCAATGAGTCTCTCTCTCTCTCTCTCTCTCTCTCTCTCTCTCTCTTTTTCTCTCTCTCTTCTCTCTCTCTCTCTCTCTCTCTCTCTCTCTCTCTCTCTCTCTCTCTCTCTGTCTGTTTGTCTGTCTGTCTGTCTGTCTGGTCTGTTCTAACCCTGCCGCCCCCCCAGGATCCTGGCCTTCTCCGAGGCCCCCATCACGGCTGTGTACGTCAGCGTGGACGGGGAGGGCCTGGGGACGGCCCGCTCGGCCGGGGGCCCCCTCTACGTCCTGCTGTGGGACCCCTCACTCTACCTCACCGGGCTGCACACAGTCAGGGTCAAAGTGGAGGTAGCGGAGAGAGAAATCAGCTCTCTTTTTCAGCTACATTTGCCAGTTTGCAATTCTCTCCCATACGTTGATGTTGAGCTGATCGGACCGCGCCTGTCTCTCTCTCTCTCTCTCTCTCTCTGTCTCTCTCTCTCTATCTCTCTCTCTCTCGATGCACCGCATCTCCGTGTCAGGACTCGGCAGGGCGGTCGACGGTTCGAGAGCAGCAGTTCACCCTAGAAGGAGACCTCTCCCCCAGCTTTGGCTTTTTCCAGTCCTTCATCCTGCTCACGGACCACTACGTCCTGGTAACGCCTCTACCTCACCACAGACCCGCCGGGGCTGGGCTGAATTTGGCCCGGGTCACGTTATCTGAATTTGGCCTGGGTCACGTTATCTCGTGACTGACTGCGCGTCCCTTCCTTCCCGCAGGCCCGTGTAGCGTTTGTGGCTGTGATGCTGCTGAACATCGGGGTGTTGGTGGTGTTCAGGTTCCTGCATGTTCCCTCTGCCAGAGGTCAGAGCTCATCAGAACCCCCCCCCAACACATCAAACCTTTGGTTGTCATTCAACTTTTTTTTAACGTGTGGTTTCTTCTCCCTCTCTCTCAGGGCTGCCCTCTCAAGCGTGCGTGTCCCTGCACCTGGTCAGTAAAACGGACTCCTTCTACTACTCCCTGCTGCTCTTCAACCTGTGTACCGCCCTGGGTGAGTAGCCCTGTTGGCCTGGACCAGAACCACATGCTGTGTGCTCGCGTGTGGTTGTGTGGATTCACCCTCCACCTCTCTCTCTCTCTCTCTCTCTCTCTCCCTCTCTCCGCAGGGCCATGGTTTATAGGAGAGTTGATAGACGGTCACAGAGGGGCCTGCTTCTCTTTCGGCGTGTTCGTCGACGGTCACTTCCTGGAAGGCAGCCTCACCTATGTCGTTGGAGTCGTGCAGGTAAGCTGATTCATTGAACAAAGAATCTAAAAACACTTTGTCTTGTGTAATTGCCATGGAGCGAACGCTAACTGCCTCATGTCTTCTGCTGCTCCCTCCCTGCCTCCTCCCCCAACAGCTGGTCTTCTTCAACATGCCTCTCACATGTTACCTGTGCTGGAGCCTCCAGCTGCGTTGCCGTGGCAACACTTTCCGTTCACACCTGTGCAGGCCCGGCTGGCGCTGTCGGACTCTGGCGGTGCACGCCACCATGCTGCTGCTGCTCTCTTGGCAGGCCCACTCCTGCTACTTCCTGTTGGAGACCTACGGCCTCCAGGCCTTCTTCCTGTCCCCGGTCCGCACGTGGGCTCTGGGGCTCAGTCTGGTGCTGGTACACCGCGCGTGGAAGGGCCCCGTCCCGTGTCTCCGTGACGACAGCAAGGCCAACTCACTCTCTTGACAATTGCACTTTGCCACTGTGGGTCTGAGCCACACACACACAACTGTGTATTTATTTTGCCATTTCCCACCCACATGACTTTTTCACTTGTGTGCAAGGTTTTTATTCCTTCCAAAGCCACTTTCTACATACAGTAGTATTATATGTTTAATATGCATGTTATTGTAAAGCACTGAGCACACCCCTGGCCACAGTTGAAGCAATGTTGAGTGGTCAAACAGGGATACATTGAAGATAAGTGCCGGTCAGCCCCGGTCTGAATGGTGAACCTCCGAAGGCTGAAGTACAGTGCTCAGACGTTGGTGCGGTGTAGATGACTTGGGAACTTGTTGTTGAAAGTGTTGCCTTGGCCAACTGCCACAACTGCACTGCCAAACAAGGTCAATAAGGTCCAGCTCTGCCCCCACTTACAGTACCTGTTTCTCTCTGTTGAAGGGTGAATTTACGTATGAATGTCTTCAGACCCTGAGAAGTGGTGCCAAACCCTAGCCTGGCTTCGCCAGCCTGCTCACATTCTGTTTTACCCCACATATCAGTCTGGTAACACGCCCGTTCAAGCTCGTCGAAAGTGAACTGAGAGTTTGCAGAAACTATTTCATTCTTGCGAACTGGGTCCGGCAAAGCCAGGCTAGCCAACCACCCCCCTTACATGTCCTTGGACAAACACAGATCTTAAGTTATGGGCATTTTTTTTTTTCCGTCGGCCCAACTTCTAGTACCACTGTTAGAGTAGTGTGAATGTTTGAATGTTATTCCAGTGTTCAGTCTAAGTGCTTTGGAGTATGAAGTGACTTGGGTTAATGCCTCGCATTTTGTCAGGTTTCTGTGCACACGCACGCACCAAGAATGAATCGTAGCATGTGTAGTTGTCTTAAAGGAAGAGGGCATTCGTAGATGCATATTAACTGAACATTACAGGGTTGAAACAAATCAATTTGCATTCTCAAGATTAACATTTGCAAATTATTATTGGTATGTTTGGCAAAAAGAGGAAATATTTGCATCTGGCTCTGGTATTGTTGAGTTTATTTTGTAATGCCAAATTTTTCAACTAAACTGGACTGGACAGGTTAACTGTTCTACTCTACTTTCCTTCAAATTCTCCTTGTGAACCTCACTGTAGTCAGCTGCTGTTTCTCAGGAATGTGAGACTTGAACAAGAGGTTGTTCCCAGAACTGTCTATCAGGAACTGACAATATTACTGTTTTTATACTCTACTCTGCACAGCTGCATTTACTCATTCACAACTAAATAATCAAATACTTGTGGTGATAATAAATAAGTGATGAATGTTATTTAGCTGTGGTAAACAGGGATACAATTTCATTATTATGCTGGTAATTTTATCTGTACTGTGCGATTTCCTTGCGTCATGTATTGCACTGGTGTTTGTCATTCCTTATTTAGAAGTTAATTTGGCAGCTTGGGGGTGTCGTATGTCTAGAAGGGCACATCATTTTCTGAGACTACTACTTGGTGACCAGTATGAACATTCTAACCGAGGAACTGTTGTATCTTACCTGTGATGCTCAATACCTCTTTCAAGCAATGATATACATCCACTAGGGGGCGGGCTTGAGGGTTTCAATAATTTGGGTTGTGACATTCTGATTATTTAAATGTCAGTCAACCTGGTTTATCGTTGATTAGTAATGCTATTCCATCCATGTGACCTGAAACCTCTGATGACATCACAAATGGAATCGCTCTGTTGAAGATCCCACGACCTCGATGACCTGGTGCTGTGATGTTATGGCTGGGTGGTGATGGCCACAGCTCACCACATGAGTTTAGCTGTACAGAACAATGGTCATGTAGGGGACTAAGCTGTTTGTTCCCCAGTGGTAAAATAGACGGAATGTTATGACAGGATTTTACACAAGGTGACAACTGAAATCAAAGCAAACCACATTTGGAATTGTATTAATGGTTTATAGTGCTGTGAAATAAATTATTTATTACAGAGAAATCACAAATGGAACTTTTTATTTTATTTCTGTCAACGTTATCACTCACAACCAAGAGATAGTATTAATGTTGTTATTGATGATGGTCTTCTTTATAGCCATACTACTTGGCTTGTTGGTTTGGAGCCAAATGGCCCAAGGCAGTTGTACAGTATAAATAATTACAGTATAAATAATTTGATGATGAAAACAACTTCTGTACTTCCACATAACAGTCAAATACATTTGAATACATGGAAACGTGTCCTCATGAGGACAACTGCACAGACCTGGGTCAAAGTACTATTATACAACGGTTAGTTCTGGTTCTTGATTCTAATTGGCTGGAAGCCGTGTTAAAATACTTTGTAACACACACCTGGGGCCGCATATCATTCTCCGCTTCCCGTCGTGCCTAACAACGCCCCGTAGCTGTTATAAAATCACTATAACACACGGCCTCTCGTGGTTTATTGCTTAATTTGAAATCCTTTAAATTACATACAGTATCTGTGTTTCACTACGCTTACACATAGGTAAAAGCAAGTATACTGCAGGCTTAACTTAACATTAGGGTCCATTCATGTGAGCAGCCAACAGTGATGGGACTGTGTGTTGCGTCGCAAGGCCTCCTGTGAGAACAGGACCTTCTGGTGGTTTTCCTCAGTCAGATATTTTGATAATCTGTTTGCCGACGTTTCCCCCTTTCATCATAGAACAAAACGCCGCTGTAGTAAAGAGGAAATAAAGGGTTGTTTGACTCATGATCAGTTCATCTCTGGTATATGCCGTGACAACGAAATTCGAGTCAATCAGTCACATAACCGCTGACACTTACTTCCCATGTTCTCAATACCTTCCGCCACCGTCTCCAACACCTGAGGCATGGAGAATGATTCAGTGTGAATAAAATGTCCTGTCTAGGGTCGCAGGACAGGTGGAAAACCATATGTACTGTACTGTACTGTACTCTCAGTACCACCTCAAGCATAAAGAAACACACACACACAAACGATGAGAAGCCCTACCTTGACTTGTCCTGTCCTAACCCACTGGCTGAGCTGCAGGATGCCGGCCTCCTGCTTGTCCATGTGCTGCAGCACTAAGAAGCGCTCCCTGGTGATATCCCTGGAGAGCAGAGCCTCCCGGGTCTCCTCACACAGGGGCGGAGGGTACGGCACATCCTTGTTGTACTGGGAGATCTGTCCACACAGGATCACGTGGCCCCCCGTATTCATCTGAGGGTAATAAAGGGTGTTTGAGTCAAAGGTTAGTTTTGGGCAGGTCCTCTTTTGAATACACAGTCCGTTACACATTAGCAATCCCGGAGATGTGTTTTATATGTGGCTACGACACAAGACAAACCCTTACCTGTGCTATCACAGTGTCACTTATGGGGCCGCCCACGTTGTCGAAGTAAACATCCACTCCGCTGGGACAGCACTCCTTCAGCCTGGTGGCTATGTCTCCCTGGCGATAGTTTACTGCTGCAGAGAAGCCCAGCTGTTCTACCAGGGCCCGGCACTTCTCATCGGACCCGCAGATGCCCACCACCCGGACACACCCATCCAGCCGCCCAATCTGGGGAGCGGGGGCAGGACAATGATAATACCACAATAATAATAAAATAAAATAAACATCTTGCATATTTGTCATATATGTAGATACATACGCTTAGCTTTGCACAACATGACTTGGCTGCGCATAACATGAGGCTCGAACCAATGACCCTGACATTAAGAGTCCGGCGCTCTACCAACTGAGCTAGCCTGAGCTAGCCGGGCGGCTATATTGCTCATGCAGAGCCCATGATGCTTTGTTAACCCGAATAGCTCCACTCACCTGGCCGGCTAGCGACCCACAAGCCCCAGCAGCTCCACTGACCACCATGGTCTGATTGGCTCCTTTGGTCACATGACCCTTCTCTCTCACAGCAAACAGGGCAGTGAGACCGGGCATGCCCACTGCGCCCAAAAAGTATGACATGTGCCCGTCGACCAGCTGCGGATCAACCTGTAGGAATGGAAATTCACTAAATTACACCTTCTCTGTATAATCACAACCTAATTGCATGGCAGTGCAAGATCCTACACGGGGAACAGCATTGGATGGCCGACGCAGAGACAATGCAGTACCTTCTGTAAAAGGCTGCCGTTTAACACAGCGTGCGTCTGCCAGGGCCAGTTGAATGAGGTGACCGCATCGCCCTGAGAGAGAGCAGCGCAGCGGCTGGACTCCACCACCCCCACACCTCCACCGTCCACACACTCTGACAGTCCCCATGGCCTCAGGTACTCAGCATCTGTGGCTTCATTCATGCGGCAACGCTGTGTTCAAGAGACACACAGTAAACATCCACTGCATGACAGAGGCAGTAATAAGGAAGCAAATTCATTCAAATTGTTTATTGGTCTGTAACTGTTTTTGATCCTGTTTATTTATTGCTTTGTTGTCTTATTTTATTATGCCTCCGCCAGGCGATAGCCTGTCCGTCCGTCCGTATGTCCGTCCGTCCGATGTTTGTTAATGCAATATCTCGGGAACACATTGACGGAATTTCTTCCCCTTTGGTACAAATGTTCAATGGCACTCAAGGATGAACTGCTTAGAACGTGGGGGTCAAAGGTCACTGTGACCTCACAAAAGGCATTTTTTGGCCTAGTGAACACGATATCTCAGGAACGGCTTGACAGAATGTGTTCATATTTGGCCAAAATGTCCAGTTGGACTGAATGATGACCTGATTAGATTTTGGTGGTCCAAGTTCAAGGTCACAGTGACCTCACAAAATGTGTTTTTGGCCTGATGAACACATTATCTCAAGAAAGGCTTAACGGAATTTGTTCATATTTGGGTAAAATGTCCAGTTGGACTTAATTGCATTAGATTTTGGTATTCAAATGTCAAAGGTCAAGGTCACCGTGACATCACAAAACTTTTTAACTTTTTAACAATAATGATAATGCTAATGCTAACGCTAGCTAGCTAACACTAATTCTAACACTAATGCTAGCTTTAGCTAGCTAGTATTAGCATTAGCTAGCTTACATTAGAGTTAGCTAGCGTTAGCATTAGCTAGCTAGTGTTAGCATTAGCCTTAGCTAGCTAGTGTTAGCATTAGCATTATTGTTAGCATTAGCGTTAGCTAGCATTACAGATAGAATACCAGCAAGCGAGTGTACACAAGCACCATCCACGTCAACACAGGGGCCAGACATGGACACAGGGGTCAGGCTAATTTACAAAATTGGACCCAGTAGTGGAGCGGTTAGCATAATGCGCTTGAGTGCTCATGGTCATGAGTTCGAATCCAGCTGGAGGCTGGATAATTATGACGCAATTTCGACCCATTAAAATAAAGTGTTACCAAAATTCCTTAATCCTTTACTTGGCTATTTTTACCATGGCATAGCGGCTAGTTAAGTTAAGGTCAGTCGCTCAGTCAGTCAGTTAGTCACTCATTTACAGGACGTTGGGACGCTATGGTCTCTAATGCGCTTGGCCCTTGTTAGTCTAGTTTATGCCTCCGCCAGGCGATAGCTCGGGTTGTCCGTCCGTCCGTACGATGTTTGTTAATGCAATATCTTGGGAACGCATTGACAGAATTTCTTCCCCTTTGGTACAAATGTTCACTGGCACTCAAGGATGAACTGCTTAGATCGTAGGGGTCAAAGGTCACTGTCACCGTTTTTGGCCTAGTGAACACGATATCTCAGGAATGGCTTGACAGAATGTGTTCATATTTGGCCAAAATGTCCAATTGGACTGAATGAAGAACTGATTCGATTTTGGTGGTCAAAGGTCAAAGTTCAAGGTCACTATGACCTCACAAAATGTGTTTTTGGCCTGATGAACACAATATCTCAAGAAAGGCTTAACAGAATTTGTTCATATTTGGGTAAAATGTCCAGTTGGACTCAAGGATTAACTGATTACATTATGGGGGTCAAAGGTCAAGGGTCACTGACCTCACAAAAGGTGTTTTTGGCCTGCTGAACACGATATCTCAAGAAAGGCTTGACCAGAATTTGTACATATTTGGCAAAAATGTCCAGTTAGACTTAATTTGATTAATTGGATTAGATTTTGGTATTCAAATGTCAAAGGTCAACTGAATGTTAACTGCAACTTGCATTGTTGGGCGGAGGCATTTAGCCGCTATGCGGTTTTTCTAGTTGTTTATAGTTTGTTTTGTTCTGTCCTGTTGATATATGTGTACATTTGCTGCCCTGTCATTATGTGTTTGCTTGTGAACTCGTCAGCATTGAAAATGAGGGAAACCTCAATTGCTCTACGAGTATAAATAAAGGTTTGAAATGAAATGAAATTCATCAGACAGGATATTATGACAAGGCTATTGCCCACTGAGCTCAGCTTTGTACCAAGTCTATGCCTTCATTTATATAACAACTGCACAGTAACAGGTGCAGCATGACGTAGTAGACTAGATCAATTTTTACATTTCAGAAAGCTGCAGTCTATTAGCAGTTTCCTATCACCATGTATGGGTCAACAGAGAGGTACAGCGTCCGAACCAGGACTTATCCCTCCTTCAGGTCAAGTGGTATCGTCGTATCTTCCATGTGGAAATTCTCAGGGAGTGGAACTCCATTTTTCCCTAAATAGAATACATGCACATCAAGCACATACAAGTCATTATACGCCATACGACTGAACGTGTTGCAATGTGCAATCACTGCACTGTGAACAACAGATCATTGTTATAAGAAAGGCTTAAACTAGCTGCTACGTAAGGCTACATACCAGGTCGAGAGTTCAGCAGTATTCGCTCGACGCGCATCATTCTAAAATTGTAAGTTGCTGAAAGTTGCCAACTAGCCAATGCTAGCTATGTTAGAATAGCGGGTTAGAAAATGCTATTACCTCTTCACTTTGCTAACTTGGGGCTCTTCCCTGGTTTATGAAAAGTTGCGCCATCTAGCTACAGTACACCCATAATTCCGGGCATTGTGTGCACAGAAATGGAACACGTCCCTCCTCGCCCTAGGTTGTCTGACATGCGCGCGCAATTCCTATATAGGCTTCAACCAGTCAGTCAATCCATATCGTTCAATCGAATTAATGGTTAATCGATGCAAAAGGAGTTGCATCGACAGTCACACAGCATCTCCCCTCCACACACTGTGATGACAAAGCAGCCTCAGCTAGTAGCCTAAGGCGAAGGAGGAAGTGACGCTTTGTGAAACAAGAAAAAAAGTTTTCAGTTTCTAGGGTGCAAGGAGAGAAGATTACTGATCCGACGGGACAAGAAGGTAAAATTGGTTATATTATAATCCACTACGTTGCATATCTTCATTAGTAAACATGTTGCATCGTGATGTAGGCTACTGTGTAATGTACATATATGGTACTTTGTATAGCCTAGTAAAAAAAAGTAGAAGTTATCCTGCCTGGCTGCCTCCTTTTGGGACCACTCTGTCTCAGGGTGTTCAAGCTTTTAAAAGTAAAAGTCTCCACATAGCATAAATTCCACATAGCATAGGCGAGGGATCGATCGATTGTTGCTCGAATTCCAGTGCTTCATTGCAGCGGTCGCGTGGCCGTTTTATATGTCGATGGGAATTTGAAATGAGAACGAAAGTTACATTGTCGTGCACTAGGCGCGTCTCTCATTTGGCTACAATGTATCGTTCGTAGGATATAAATGACAGTCGTAGCCTTAGCCATACGTTACAGTGAAAATGTATTGTCAATTGTAAAGGAAAGCTAATTGTCTTTGTCGCAATATAAATTATCTTGTTGAAAAGCAATATTTTCAGGAGGGGAAGTTGGGGGAATCACCAATCTCTCGCCCCCTTCATCTCCTCTAAAGGGGGCACGTCTCACTCTGGCGGTGTCTTCCAGTAAACTGCCCGCCTGCATGTCTGAATGTTTGCAGGCTTTGCAGGTTATTTTAAGGTACAGGAGAGAGCCTAAAGCCTGACACAGAGGTTGGTGTTGCTGGCAGGCCAGCAATGTCTCCTTTCGAACAGCCACATGCTTGGTCATGCCCATTACTTAGGCCTAAATCACTGCTTTAAGCTACAAAGTGTGATTGACAATAAGCATATTTACGCAGAAATGTCATGGAATAGCCTACATTTGCTCACGTTTCTTGGCAGTAGTCTATCTGTGCGTCATCACGCTAACAGTGATTTCTGGAGGAAAGGGTCATCCTGAACATACTTGAAACCCTCTCTGCTGTGGCCATTATAGGCCTAACCATAGGGAATAAGAACAGGCAGTAGCCTATATGAGTCCCCCCTTGGTTCTGTAATGTCTGTTTTTTCGTGATGATGTGATATAACAAGGCTAGGCTATTTGGGCTAGCATTTTACCAGACAGAAACGGAGGGAAACGCCTATTTTAATGTTTAATGGGACATTCAAGAGGCCCCTTGTCTAGGCTTTCACTGTGTCTGCCCTACCTAGTTTAATACCGCTACGCGTGTTTGTTGCTACTGGCGGAATTTCCCGCACGGACTGAGTGTTTGGCCGGTAAATTACAGCACCCCTCATGCAAGAGGAAAGCCTTATATGGGCATGGAAGTAGGTGTGGCGAACGAACCAGTGGGGATCACAAGACGAGCTGAAAGAGAATGTGTTTTTCGATTCTGAAAGGAGAAAAGGCCGCATAGCCAATGTGTAGCCTATATGTACTTGTGCAATCGTCGCAACGTAATAATGTGCAATCCTTGTACGACTGCTTCCAGGTTTTTGCAGAACAGGACGTAGCAGCCATTTCTACAGAATCGACCCACTCCTTGACTTGGGAAAAATAATGGTGAGGTCAGCATAGCATGACTCAACCCTGAAGATGAATGCAGTCATCACCTCACCGTTCTGTTGCATACTGGGTGCGTGGACCTAGGGACAGTTGTTCAGGTGGTGTTCGTGGAGGAAACGCTGGAACAGTAGCCTACAAGAATGGTGAGCGCCGGGCAATAGAGCTGTTGAGCCAATAGCGCGTTGTAAATATCGTAAATAGGTTATAGCCTGATGCATGCATTTACATGGTTGAAACCAGTTAACAAAGTTTAGCATTTCTCAAACAGACTCTTACGTCATAACATTTAATTTGTGCTTTAAAAAACGATTCAGTGTCTGTAGGCCATGCCATAACAGTGTGGGGACTTTCGCAAGGAAAGTGATATGTCTGGGTGTCACGTCGGTAGATTAGGCTATATTGACAACCTGTCGGTCCGCAGCATAATATTATGCATACTTTTGTCTTGGAGCTCGTGCCCGTAGCCTACATATAGGGCGCATTGTTGCTGCACATTGTTGCAATGTGCCGTTGAATTAGTGACTGGATAATCCCGTTTCTGCAACAAAGGGGTTTCTCGTAAATAGCGCTGAGCTTGCTGCTGGTCACGGAGAGAGGGGAGGGGGTCCAGGAAGGGTTCTGCTGTCGGACGCAGCATGTTTTTCTATCTATTTTTTCTGCTGTCTGTAATTCTCAAGAGAAAACTGACTTTACGAGCACCGCGACGTTGCTATAGCCTATCTTTTGCACGGTGTTCACGGTTTAAAAGAAGACACGGATTAGTTAATTACGCCTGACGCAACAAACCTATTTGTTGGCGCGTTTACCTTTTGATGGGTATTGTGTAACAATATAGTAGCCTAGCCGATGCGTCAGGATCATCACCTAGATAAAGTGGGGCCATATGGTTGATAATAAACATGTTATTGTGGTGTTATATGCAGATGATCACTATTGCACAAAGCTGCGCTGTCTGTAAACAACACCACAGGCCCCTGCTTTTCCGTAAACACGCCGGAGCATCTTGCATACTGTTGTAACATTGGGGCCTCGTGTCCAAGAAATCGATAGGGCCCCTGCTTATAACCCACATTGGCGCATGTCTGATTTCATGTAACCTAAAGCCCTTGCAGATAGCAGAACGACCGTTACAAAACACTGATGAACACATGTGGCCTATCCATTTCCTGATTGGTTGCCCCATCCAGCAGTCACCCTGGTTATCCCCCTCTGCCCTCCACCTCGTGTGGTCAGTAAGGTTTCACAGCTCAGCCCTAGAGCCAGAACTGAACAGCTGCAGCTGTCTATTTTAAGGTGTGTGTGTGTGTGTGTGTGTGTGTGTGTGTGTGTGTGTTTACTAGGTGGCTAGACCAGCAGAGTTACGGTGACAATTCTAGACAACTCTACATTATGCATTCTGGATTTGGCAAAGATTGAGATAAAAATCTGCAAGAAAAAAAAACCCTATAGTGATAAGAATCACATGATTACACAGTGCATTACCATGGCAATGGAAGTCATCTCCAGAAAGACATTTATTTATTTATTTATTCACTTTTAGCAGTAATATTTAATGACATTTTAATATAATTTTAGATGCCAAGTCATTGTGGTGCACTCACCTAATACACTGGCGTTTGCCCTTCCCTTTTCAGGATAGCCTACAAAGGTTCAAGCAGCTTCAGTTCCCTTTACTGATGAGTCAGAGCCCGTCATTGAAAGAGCAAGTACCTTGCGTTTAAGCCCAGGGAACAATGCTGTACTGGTTCAGCTGACAGAAGTCAACTGACCTACTGGGCTCAAAAGTATTACAATAGTATTGCTGTATTGCAGTGCAGATATGGTAGGTGTGTACATGCCTGTGGATGTATGTACAGCATAGGTGTGTGTGTGTGTGCGTGTGTGTGTGTGTGTGTGTGCATGTGTGTGTGTGAGAGAGAGGGAGAGAGGAAGAGAGAGAGAGAAAAAAGAGATGACCTCTATGACTCAAATCTCCAGCTCAGCAGCAGGTCATAACAGTGCGTGATGTCACTATGAGTGACTTGACTGTTGCCATGTTCTATTTCAACATTTCTTCAATTAACCCAGCGGGAAGGCTGCTGGATGCCCATGTCTGTCTGCATGCACTCATGTGAGCTTAGCTAATAATGACACAGCTTAGCACCCGCCCCCTCTCTCTCTCAGTCAGTACCTTTCACTGGAGGGCCATTGTTGAAAAGGCCCACAGCAGGTTTTTCACATTGAGGCTGGCCTGACAATTAGACCCCCTAGGGGACGCCTCTAGACTGTGCTGACCATGACACACCTGACCTCCCCCTCCCCCCGTCTCTCTCCATCTCTCTGCGCAGGGTGTCACCCATGAATGAACAACGCATACAGACATCCACACAGCTGACTCCTGGCCAGCGGACGCCTCTGAACAGGCCAGGAAGAGGAGGAAAGGGAAGAAGATTACATTGTTCGACCTCCACTTGTCCCACTGTCGCCCATGCCATTTTAATAAGACTTTACTCCTTACGTACCCACCCGCGCCCCGCCCCCTCCTCCGAGGGTGTGTGGTCAACATAATTTCCCCCGTTGTCTGTGGACAGGCCATTTCAAGTGCAGATACGTTCAAGGTTTTTTTTGACCGGGGAGTTTAGAGCCTGTACAGTATTACCGCCGCTGTAGCTCCTCCCCTCCGCCAGGCCGCCGGGTGATTCATGCCCGCCATGAGCTTGCCGAACGCCAAGAGGACGGGCAAGCGCATTTCGTTTTTCAACGAGCAAGGGGTAGCCATGAAAGAGACGCCTCAGCACCCAGAAGGGCCCTACTACGGCCTGGGCGACGGGCCGGCCCCGGAGGAGGCCCAGAGCGAGGCCGCCAGCACCGTGCAGTCCTCCAACCCTGCGGAGGCCCCACACATGTACCTCAACTCGGTGATCTTCAGCCCAGAGAAGGGTGACCAGAACCGGGGCCACTATCAGCAGACCGTCCCCATGAAGTGGGCCCACCAGGAGTCCTCCCCGCAGCAGCAGAGGGCTGGCAGCTGGACGCAGGGGGTCGCCGCTAACTGGGGACAGAACTTTGCCCCTTACCTGGGTGGGGTCAGTGTGAGCGACTCGAGGGCCCAGACTTCCTTCACCAAGCAGGTCCGCGAGGGGGCCACCCTGCAGCAGCAGCCGCAGCAGCCCCCCGGTAGGGCTCCGGAGAAGCAGAAGCAGCAGCAGCAGCTGGTGGCGCCCGGCCGCACCGGGGAGCCCTACAGGGAGGTGGCCAAGGCCCGTGGGCTGGACTGGGACCAGCAGCAGCACCAGGCTCCGACCCAGCAGCAGCAGCAGCAGCACCAGGCTCCGCCCCAGCAGCAGCTGGTCCCGGCCCAGGCCTTCCAGCAGCCCCTCAAACCGGGGGCCCTGAACGCCCAGCAGCTCAGCGCCCAGAACCCGGGGGGCAGTTCCGTCCTACAGCCCTTCCAGTTAGCCTTCGGGCAGCCCAAGCAGCACCTCACGGGCTACTACCAGGCCTTCCAGGGCAACAGGACCCTGCCCAATCTGAACTACACCCCGCAGGCCAAGTCGCAACATCAGCAGCTCCAGCAGCTGCAGCAGCAGAAGCAGGAGCAGATGCAACGCCAACAGCAGCAGCAGCAGCAGCAGCAGCTACTACAGCAACAGCAGCAGATCCAACAGCAACACCATCAGATGCACCAGCAGCAAATACTTCAGCATCAGCAACACATACAGCAACAGCTGCAGCAGCAGCAACAACAACAACAACAACAACAACAACAACAACATATACAGCAGCAACAACAACAAATACACCAAGAACAGCAGCAAATAGAACAGCAGCAAAATATTCAACAACAGCAGCAGCAGCAACAACAACAACAAATTCAACAACAACAACAGCAGAAACAACAAATTCAGCAGCAACAGCATATACAACAGCAACAGTTACAGCAGCAAAACCAACATTTGGTTGAGTACTACCCTGGCAGCCAGAATGCCCACCCTCACCCGCTGCCTCAGCCGCCCGTCCTCATGCACTCCCAAGAACCTGCGTCCCCGGCTCTCCCAGAGGTCCAGGAGCTGGACCCTCCGGCCG
This sequence comes from Borostomias antarcticus, assembly GCF_949987555.1. NCBI lineage: Eukaryota > Metazoa > Chordata > Actinopteri > Stomiiformes > Stomiidae > Borostomias > Borostomias antarcticus. Next base: position 13,882,170 of record NC_140238.1, read on the forward strand.
TTCCCCCTGACCCCGAGCCAGGCTCGGACCCCCAGCCTCTCCAGGCCCAGCCTCGCAGGTCCCGGAGACTCTCCAAAGAAGGAGGGGCGCCGTCGGGCGACAACCCCTTCCTCCTTCCCTCAGAGCAGCCCGGTCAGGGGCCGAGCCAGGCTCCCCAGAACGGCGGGCCCCCGGAGGCGGACAGGGGGGCCCCCAGGACAGAGGAGGTCCAGGCCGCCCCCACGGGCGTGATCCAGAGCACGCGCAGGAAACGCAGAGTCTCCCAGGAGGTCAACCTGGAGACGCTGGCCCAGAAGGCCTCCGAGATGGAGTCCCTGCCCTCCCATAGCCTCAAGGTAAAACATTTGGCGCTCGCTGTGTGTTTTCATGTAGACCTAGTTAATGCCACACAGGATTACGGTCCCGTCATGAGACCAGTTTACAGATTTTTTTACTGACTGGATAGTTGATGTCAGAATGTACCTTTTTGTGCCTTCTGTATTGTTCCAGATCCACTGTTTCAACATGGAAGTTTAGTCGTGTTCATGCAGAAGGGTAAATCACTAGGCGGGTGTTTAACATCCATTTTGTTTGAGTCATTCCAGGATTTTATTACAGAGGGATTTTGGCTCCTCTGAGCAGGAACAGAATGAACTGCCTGGTGCATCTGCCAGGACTAATGGTGCCAGAGAATCTGTGTTGTTTCTGATTAACGTTCTGCAGAGAGAGAAGTAACTGTAAGCCACTAGCGCGCAGCTAATCTGAACGCTCCAGAGCAGAACAAAACAGGACTTGTCTCATTACAGGCAACAGTGTCTTAACTATTGACGATCCAGTCATGGTGGTTTAGGCTCGGCGGTACAGCTAATGGTTGAAACTTAGTGGAGCGCCGCGGTGTCCTGCCTCACGGGCGTGTGTTCGACGCGTGGAGGCGCCATGCGTTTCATTCAGCCTACGAAACCTCCCCCATTCTGCCACAGGGCTGGAACTCCACCCCGCCCCAACCTCTGTGCAGGGGAGGGGAGGGGAGGGGGGGGGAAGCCCAGCCCGGGGGCCTGAGGCCTGCTGTGCTCAGCAGAATGCAGCTCTCCGACGCTGCTCGGGTCCCGGGGCAGGGGGCTCGGTCTGGGGCTGGACGTTTCCACTGGGGACAGTGAATGGACCGTCCACAGTGGTAGGCCCCTCCTGATATGGGCCCCTGACATTACAATAGAGTGTGCGGTGCTTATTGACTCCTCACTCTTAAATCGTATTGTGTCTTAGGGAAAACTGCACCTGGGCGGTTAGGGCATCTCTGACGGCTGAAACTGAAACCTGAAACGAGCTACACTGCAGGCAGGGCCCTAAGTAACTCCATCAGCCACACTCATAGACTTACATTACAGCTAATGTATTTATGGTATAGTATGCAGGGATTCTTAGTATGCATGTTAAGTATTTGATCCGGTCAGCGGACTGTGATATATTAAGCTGATCTAGAGATGTGACACTTTGCGTGTGTATGTGTGTGGGTCTGTGTGCATATTTGTGTGTGTGTGTGTGTGTGTGTGTGCGCTTGCCTCCCCTAGGAGCCTCACAGGCCGTGGAGTCCCAGCAGAGCGGTGGCAGGTCCGGGGGCCCGGGTCTCTGCGGGGCCCGAGGGCCTGAGCGGCAAGCGTCCGCGCGACGACAGCCTGCTGCCGCTGGTCATGCCCGTGTCGGTGCCGGTGCGGCGGCCGGAGCCGCCCCCCTCCTCCTCCTCCTGCTCGTCCTCCTCCTCCCCCGGCCGGGAGCAGGTGGATTCGGCGTCGGGCTGGCCGCCGTGCGGCCTCCACCTGGACGCCGAGTGCTCCGACCACAAGCCCTCCGTCATCGTCACCCGCCGCCGCTCACTCCGGAACTCCCCGACGGAGAGCTCGGGCCAGGTGGGTCCGCGCCCTCGCCCTCCTAAACATCCCGCCCACGCTACCCCTCCTAAATCCCCCTCTTTTCCCTCCTCCCTCTCTCTCTCTCTCTCCCCCGCATTCGTTCTTATCCAGCACCCCACTCTCCCTGCACAGCCCCCCCCATCCCTCCCCCATGCCTGCCCTCATTCTGACCCTCCCCCACTTCCTGAGGGGGGGGGGGGGATTTGGTTGAGCTTTTCGGTGTCCCTGGCCCAGATCAAGAAGATTAGCAGGGTTAAGCCAGCCTATGGAGAGAGGGAGGGAGGAAGGGGTTAATGGACGGAGGGGTGTACTGTACATGTGACAGGGTGCATGGCTCACTCTATAGGATTTCTCTAGATAAACAACCCTTACAGTGTGTTGTTTGTGTAGGTGTGTGTACCTAATGACACCCCCCCCCCCCTACACAGAATGGCGGCCCGGAGGGCGACAAAGACGACGACGGCAAATCAGCCAAGTCCAAGCGGCGGCCCCGCCCCGAACCCCTGTTCATCCCGCCCCCCAAGCCCGGCACCTTCATCGCCCCGGCCCTCTACTCCAGCGTCACGCCGTACCAGAGCCACCTGCGCTCGCCCGTGCGTCTGGCGGACAACCCGCTGGCCATGCCCCCCTACACGCCGCCGCCCATCCTCAGCCCCGTACGCGAGGGCTCCGGCCTGTACTTCTCCACCTTCCTGTCCCCCGCCGCCAGCGCCAGCGCCCAGGGCCTGCCCCCGCCCGCCACGCCCAAGTCCGCCACACGCAGCCTGCTGCGCTCCAGTGAGTCCCCACTGTGCTCTCTCTATCTCTCTCTTTGTCTGTCTGTCTCTCTCTCTGTCTCTCTATCTCTGTTTCTGTCTCTCTCTCTCTCTGGTCTTTCTCTCTCTCTCTCTGTCTGTCTCTCTATCTCTGTCTCTGTCTCTCTCTCTCTCTGGTCTCTCTCTCGTCTCTCTCTCTGCTCTCTCTCTCTGTCTCTCTATCTATGTCTCTCTCTCTCTGGTCTCTGTCTGTCTCTCTGGTCTCTCTCTCTCTCTCTCTCTCTCTGGTCTCAACATCTATCTCTTTCTCTCTCCCTCTCTCTCTCTCTCCCTCTCTCTCTCTCTCACTGGTCTCTTTCTCTCAGTTCAATTTCAATTCAATTCAGTAAGCTTTATTGGCAGGAAATACTCAGTATGTAAATATTGCCAAAGCAATATGCATTATTCATTAATCACAGCTTTGTACTCATTTGAATACAAATATATACAAAGAAATACTGTAAGAAATGCTGTAATAATAATAATCTCTCTCGTCTGGCTCACAGTGGATTTAGGCTTTAGCGGTTGAACTATAACATTAAGTCGGGTTCACACAACAGCAGCAGTGTGTGTCACAGAGTGTGTGAATGCGTGTGTGTCTATGTGTGCTTAGACTGCCACTCTCTTCCCTGCAGAATTACTTGAACCCATTGTCCTCGATGTGGATGCAGGCTGTGGGGGTTGAACTCTAACAAGTCGGGTTCACATTCAACAGCCTGTCAAATCTTATGGAAAGACTCGCAGTGAGAGTCTAAAACTAGAGTCCCGTCTGGGCTTTTGAATGTGAATTATAGTACTTGTAAATGTTTTAATAAACATGTAATTGCTATTTCCCCCCCAGTTTAAATAGTTACTGCTGTCTGTTTTGACCTGGATTTTGACAATAGAATAAGACCCTGAGGCTGATATGTTTTGTTGTACTGTTCCTTCAGACAGCTGTGACATCACTCCTCCGGTGCTGTCCTTGATAAGCGAGGCCACGCCAGTCAGCATCGAGCCGTGAGTACACAACCCTCCTTAAACCCCCCCCCCCCCCCCCCCCCAGTGAGTACACAACCCTCCTTAAGCGCCCCCGCCCCAGTGAGTACAAAACCCTCCTTAACCCCCCCGTCCCCGTCCCCAGTGAGTACACAACCCTCCTTAAACGCCCCCGCCCCAGTGAGTACAAAACCCTCCTTAACCCCCCCCCCCCCACCCCCAGTGAGTACACAACCCTCCTTAAACGCCCCCGCCCCAGTAAGTATACAACCCTCCTTAACCCCACCCCCACCCCCAGTGAGTACACAACCCTCCTTAAACGCCCCCGCCCCAGTAAGTATACAACCCTCCTTAACCCCACCCCCACCCCCAGTGAGTATACAACCCTCCTTAAACCCCCCCCTCCCCAGTGAGTACACAACCCTCCTTAAACCCCCCCCCGCCCCAGTAAGTATACAACCCTCCTTAACCCCCCCCCCCCACCCCCAGTGAGTATACAACCCTCCTTAAACCCCCCCCTCCTCAGTGAGTACACAACCCTCCTTAACCCCCCCCCCCCCCCCCCCCCACCAGTGAGGACACAGCCCTCCTTAACCCCGCCCCGCGCCCTCCTCTCAGCCTCACAGTTACGCCAGCGTCCCCATGCCACCAGGTTACCCCTAGTCTCTCATAGCCAGACCTCAGATCCCCACACAGCGCTGGAGAAAGGTCCTCATTACCATTTGGGAATAGGGAGAAAACTCTTTCAACTAATCACAATTGTCTTGAGGGGAGTGGTTGCTAGGTAGTTGTTGTTTCACAAAATCTGGATTGAGTCTGATTGGGGATCTGACGGGAATCAGATCCGTCGCTACTGACTGGGCAGTAATAAACGAATGACAAGGCTCCCCCCCAAAACCCAATCCTGACAACAACCTGTTTTGTTAACGAATGACATCTGGACATTATGATTTCGGACTCATAATCGGTCCAGGGATGAAACCACTCCTTCAGTCATGAAGTTAGACGAGAACAGGCTCTGGGAGAGACAGGAAGGTAGCTGGCACACAGGAGCTCTGTCCTCCATAACTGATATCAGGAGTGTATTGAGTTGAGCTGCTGTGATTTGAAAAGACTGAATGGGTGTTTTCTGGACTGACCCAGTTTGTGTGTATCAGGGCTCTGTTTTTAAATGACATGGGGGGGGGGGGAGGGGGTTGACGAAGGAACAGGGTGTATTGTGGGAGCTGTTCCCTGACTGGTACCAGCAGTCAGCCAGCTGGCCAGCCAGAGGTGACAAATCAGCCTTTCAACCCCCGGGGAGCTCCCAAAACACTGGAAATAGCTCTGCAGCCAGCCAGCACAACCAGTCAGCCAGGCTGGGCTCCTCACAGCGGCTCCAGAGCTGTCAGCGGGGCCGGGGGTTTCACAGGGGAAGGGCCGTCAGCAGACAGGCTCCTCTCTGTAATTATGCCGTCAAGTCCGTCCCTCTCGTCCGCAGTCGGGTTGAGATGACCCGGCGTTTCCGGTGTCGGAGACACGCGCCGTAGCCGGTTAGACCGGCCCGTCGGACTGCCACGCGCAAGTGTTTTTGCAGGACTTATTAAGCGGCCGCTGCCTGTGTGTTTCCAGACGTATAAACATCGGCGTGCGGTACCAGGCTGAGGTGCCAGAGCTGCGCCAGCGGGCGGCCGCCCAGCATGACCAGCACCTGGCAGAGCTGGTGTGGGCGCCGCTGCCGGAGGCTGAGGCCGAGCCGGGCTACCAGGAGAAAGGTAGGGTGCAGCTACACGCCCCCCCCCCACACCCCCAGCTCCTTCTGCTGCCGTGTCATAAACATGCACCGTGACCGCCGGAGTAACATCCCTTCTCTGCTCTCCTGCTTCTCTATCTGTTTCTCCGTTCCTCCATCTCTATCCCCCCCCCTCTCTCTCTCTCTCTTCCTCCCTCTCTCTCTCTCTCTCTCTCTTTATCTCTTCCTCCCTCTCTCTCTCTATCTCTTCCTCGCTCTCTTCCTCCCTCTCTCTATCTCTCTCTTCCTCCCCCTCTCTATCTCTCTCTCTTCCTCCCTCTCTCTCTCTCTATCTCTTCCTCCCTCTCTCTATCTCTTCCTCCCTCTTTCGCTCGCTCTCTTCCTCCCTCTCTCTATCCCTATCTCTCTATCTTCCTCTCTCTTTTTTCCTCCCCCTCTCTCTGTTTCTCTCTTCCTCCCTCTCTCTGCCCCCCCTCGTCTCCCTCCCTCCCTCCCTGCAGTGGATGACCTGATGCACTTGGCCTGCTCCAGTGCCCTGTGTGGAGGGGGGACCAATCAGGAGTTAGCCCAGCACTGCCTGTACGAGTGCAAGGGGGACATCATGGTGAGCAGTGAGCACAGCATGCTGGGTGCATTGTGGAGGAATGTGGAAATGTGTGTGGGAAGGGAAGGGGGAGGGGGCGGCGGGAGGGGTTAGCCTAGTTTGTTTATATTTTTTCAGCTTTCATACAGCCAACCAATCACGTTACACGATGACCTACGGCGGCATCCACGATCTTGCAGAACTCAGGAGGTGCTAAGACACGTCTGCGACACCCCGGCCCGAGATAAATAAATGTCGGGTTGATAGTCTCGTGATGCCAGAATTTGGAGATCTCCGCCTCCGGAAGTCTGAGACATTTCCATTGAAAGTTGTTGCTAGAACAGCGCCGAAAACCAATGCTACCAATGAGAGCCAATTCCTACATCTCCCATAGGGTGAAGGACCCGCCTTACTGAAAACGATGTCCTCCCCCTATCTTCATCCCTAACTGGAGTGGAGAATCAAAACAACACAAAACATTGACAACCCCCCCCCTGGAAGGACCGCCCTAAAGGCGTTGGATTGGTTCTGCAATGCATTTTTTTTTTTTTAATCTCTCAAATTGTTTCCACCCACCTTTAGCGACAAAATCTGGATGAATGTCATCAGTCTCTAGTTGAGCGCAGCGTTTAAGAGACTGACTCGGGAATCTATCGGGTTGACATTTTTTCTTTGTCTTAAAACGTGTGGTATGACACTTAAAGGAGTAGTAAAGGGAAAATGCATGTTTAGCCCTGTTTTAAGGTTACTTGTGATCATGTACAATGATTTTTCAAGGTGCCCACCCACATCCATTGTATGACCAAAACGGTGGTAAAGCAATTATCAGACTTTCTCAAAAGTGCTAGTTTTGTCAACGTTTTGATCTAAACCATTGTATATGATCATAAGTAACCTTAAAACAGGGCTAAGCATGCATTTTCCCTTTACTACTCCTTTAAATTAACCTTTAGGGAACCAAAGGTGGGTTCCAGGCGACGTCAATCCGGAGCTTCTACACGGGCCGCTACGCTGCTGGTTTCACACCCCAGTGACCATGTGGGCGGCTGTAGCTCAGTTGGTAGAGCGGGTCGTTCAGTGATCGAAGGGTCAGTGGTTCGAATCCCAGCTCCGACTGTCCACATGTCGAAGTGTCCTTGAGCAAGACACCTAACCCCAAATTGCTCCCAATGAGCAGGTTAGCACCTTGCATGGCAGCTACCGCCATTGGTGTGTGAATGTGTGTGTGTATGGGTGAATGAGAGGCCATTGTAAAGCGCTTTGAGTGCCGCTAAGATGGAAAAGCGCTATATAAGTGCAGTCCATTGACCATTTACCATGTTGTCAAGGAGACGGACTGAGAGTTTTGGTTTAGGATGGGGGGCGTGAGTACGCCCACTCTCTCCTCTCTTCCGACACTGTCGGCGTTTACCGCGGTTCAAAAGCGTGCGGTTTTCAATGCGTTGAAATATAGATGTTGCATGACTCATTAGGATAAACCCCCAGAATTCTCTGTGTTTTCCCCAGGGAGCTCTGGCACTCCTGCTGCTGAAAAACCCCATATTCCCCAAGTCCCACTGTCTGGGAGACTACCACTACTCAGGTACACCATGCTCTCTCTCTCTCTCTCTCTCTCTCTCTCCTTCTCTCTCTCTCTCTCTCTCTGTCTGTATTTCTCTTTCTCTAGCTCTTTGTCTGTCTGTCTGTCTGTCTGTCTGTCTGTCTGTCTGTCCGTCCATCTATCTATCTATCTATCTATCTATCTATCTATCTATCTATCTATCTATCTATCTATCTATCTATCTATCTATCTATCTATCTATCTATCTATCTATCTATCTATCTATCTAATCTGTTCCTTCTCCATTCTGGACCATTCAGGATCATACTGCTCCGGTGTTCATCTCTCCCTGTGTTGCTGCAGAGAGGAGTGTGGGGGTGGTGGAGGTTGAGAGTTAGTGTGGTGGGGTTGGAGAGTTAGTGTGGTGGTGGTGGTGGGGGTGGTGGAGGTGGAGAGTTGGGGTGGTGGGGTGGTTGGGGGTGGTGGGGGTGGTGGAGGTGGAGAGTTGGGGTGGTGGGGGTGGTGGGGGCTGAGCTGCTAGGAGGGGGGCTGTGCAGGATTGCGGGGGTCTCTGTGGTAGGGAAAGGGGGTAGGGAGTAGGGGGTGGTTAATCCCAAGCAGAAGACAGACGAGCTGTTGTTTACCCAGCCATGTGTGAGTCCTAGCTGTCTGCAGCGTGTGTGTGTGTGTGTGTGTGTGTGTGTGTGCGCGCGTGTGCATGAACGGTGCGTGTAAAGCACACATCCCCAGTAACCAATCAGGGACTGTCCTTCTGACTCTCCTCCCCTCTCTCTCTCTCTCTCTTTTTCTTTCTCGCTCCCCCCTCTCTGTCTCGGATTTCTCTCTCTATCTGTTTCTCTCTATCCATTTCTCTCTCTTTGTCTCTCTCTCTCTCTCTCTCTCTCTCCCTCCCTCCCCCTCCCTCCCTCCCTCCCTCAGGGTCAGACAGCTGGTCTGCAGCAGAGAGGCGCTGCTTTAACAAAGGGATCACAGCCTACAAGAAGGACTTCTTCATGGTACAGAAACTGGTATGTGTTCACGTCACGGAAATCAAAAATAACAGTGTTACTAAAGCTGCAATGTAATTGGCCACCCATGTAATGCGATTGTGTGTGTATGTGTGTGTGTGTGTGTGTGTGCTCAGGTGGGCACCAAGACGGTGGCCCAGTGTGTGGAGTTCTACTACACCTATAAGAAGCACGTGAAGATCGGCCGGAACGGGGCGCTGCTCTACGGGGAGGCGGAGCCTCTGGAGACCCGGGGGGCGGAGGAGGAGCTGGACCAGAAGGTGAGCTGATGGTCACCGTCTCCATCCTGAGCCTCAATTTACCTCACACACACGCACACACACACACACACACACACACACACACACACACACACATACACACACACACACACACACTAGGGCTGTCCGAACAGGGTTTCCGTTAACTGGTAATTACTGTTTTTTGTCTTGGAAAATCTGTTGAAGCCCCACATATTTAAACTTCTCTGGTCATAATGTCCGGTGAAAATAATTCCCTCAAGGCACAATTTGAATTGTATTAAAATAGACTTAAATTAAATTTCCACATATTCTGATTCCTTCTATATTTTTTGCTTATACATTTTTCCTTTTTTTATGTTTAGGCTATAGGCCTATGCGCTGAACGAAACGGCTGTAACGTGGCCTGCCTAGCAGACCATCATAGTGAGTGAGAGGGCAGGCTACCGTAACGTGTACAGCCTAACCATAATATTATAAATCTAGACCACAGCATTGTGGTATTTCTTTATATAGCCCAGCCTGCCTATCAATTGTTTCTCAATAAACAGTTATGTCCTCCTCATCCTCTGAGTCCGAATAAGTAGGCTATGATTTGAATGGCAGCTCAAAATGCCTTTCCAACCAAGGAGACGTGGCTATAAAAATGATGATGTTTTATTGATGAAAAGGCTATATGAACGTTATCTTGCACCTTCTATCTCCAACCTTGTTTCTAACTTGCAATAAGGCTCAGATACTCGTCTAAGAAGCATTGTCGCTCTTCCTAATTATCAGAAGAGATATCTGTATCTCCCTTGCTCTTGTAGCAGGTATTGCGCAACACGCACACGCGCACCGTTGACGGAGAGAATGAGACAGTCTTTGGCTGTGAGGGAGGAAACACGAGCAGTTGTTTCAGTCTTGCTGATTCCATTGCTGAAATCCGCCTCTGTTAAGTTCAGTTGTGCACTTAGTGTAATGATATGACGACGTTGGTATCGGTTGAGTGTATCGGGACATTCATACGAGTATGAATACGTGAGTGCAGTATCGGCCCCAAGACTGATACTATTGTAGTTTGAGCTACTTTTGCAGTTTGTTGCAAAAAGCACAAAAGAGCGAAGCTCTGAAAACTGAATTGAGCTCCGAATACCAACATACCACAAACAGAACAAATAGTGGAATACTCAAATTACTCTGGCCAGCCCCAACACACACTCACCATCCTGACCCTCAGTTTACCCCACTGCACTGTCTAAAGAGAGAACGCGCGCACACACACACACACACACACACACACACACACACACACACATCCACACACATCCACACACCAAGGAACACTCCTTTAGATTCTAGACAGCAACCTCCGTTTCCCCCCGGCTGCAGACCTCTCACAGGCTCGCAGCTCGCAAGGAGGAGGAAGACAACAGGAAGTGGGAAGGGTCAGCTGACAGGAAGCGAGACGGCGGCGGCGGCAGCCCCGGCGGGGTGAAGCACACGGTGCAGCAGGCCGCTGAGAACGTGAGTGGGCGAGCGAGGCTCGACGGGCAGAGACTGCCGTGCCGTTGGGCTGCGCTGTGTGACGCTTTCAGTTGTAAAGATGGGAGAGTTTATGTCGAAGCGTGTATGGTGCGTCTGTTCTTGTTCAGTCAACCCTGCTGGCCCTGGTTAAAAATATGTGCACTGTTGAACCCAGCTGGAGTTCACAGCAGGATAGGCTGCTGGAGAGTTTGTCAAGTCTGCCGCCCTCTAGTGGGCACTGATTGGTCAGTTCACTTCCCCTCCTCGTGCCACTTTGGCCAAGCCAGCAAACAATGACTCGATAAACCATGGATCTCATTCCTTGTTTGTCCAGATTTGAGCTGTGATGGTCATTCAAGATTTCTTCTTTTTTTCTTGGCTTTCACTGCACTTAATCTGTTTCAGCTTTGTCTGTTTTACCGGTATGTTTTCCTGGTAGGGGTAGCTGTGATATGTTGAAGTGTGTGTTGATAAGAGGTGTGTGTGTGTGTGTGTGTGTGTACACATGCCTGCAGGCTGGAGCGGTCCTGGTGCTGAAGAGCCAGGAGGAGGTGCGTAGGGAGCAGCCTTCGTCTCGTGTCGGCCACCCTCCTCATCCTCCCCCTCCGTCTAAAACGCGGTCGGACAGCAGCGCCCGGAAGCCCGTCCCAGCGGCCGCCAAGCCCCCCACTGGCCAGGAGGGGGAGTTCCCCTGCAAGAAGTGCGGCAGGTCAGTCAATCCCCGGCGTGCGCAACCTCGGCAAACTCAGCTGATAGGACGGCGGCTTGTTTTTGCTTAGGTGGAACGTTTTTGTTTATGTCGAACCTAAAACAAGTTCTGTTTGTACCGATTTGACAGTTAGCGATTGTGACAATTGTCAGTGCCGCAAGGGCAGTCGTTTGGGTTTCAAGCACCAGAAACTGAAATGTTCACCCGAATGATCCGGTCGTGCACTAGAACACCAGGGGAGGTCAGGACTCAGCTGGGTTTCAGACTCGACCCCTGACCTGCGTGTCGGTCAGTAGTGACAAGTGTCCCGGCATGTGTGTGGTTGAGCAGGAAGGAATAGAGCACCTCTTCCCCGACTGACTGACTGAAAGACAGACAGACTGAATAGCTCACCCATGGCAACGGCAGTCCTGTTATCAGCCGTCTCCTAGCAACTGAAACACAAGGCTGTCTTGGCAGCTTCGCCCAGCGACCGCGTGTACAAAACACAAACCTGACCCAGTTACTCTGGAGCGTTCATGCTGCACGAGCGCCTTTTCCCAGTGTCGTGTCCCAGAACCTCTGACCTCCCCCCTCCTCTCTCTCGCCTCGCCCCCAGGGTCTTCTACAAGGTGAAGAGCCGCAGCGCCCACATGAAGAGCCACGCCGAGCAGGAGAAGAAGGCGGCTGCGCTGCGCCAGCGGGAGGCGGAGGAGCGGGAGGCGGCGGAGGCCCAGGCGGCGGCGGAGGCCCAGGCGGCGGCGCTGGCTGCGCTGCAGAACGGCGGGGGGGCGCCGTCGGGGGGCGCCGCCGCCGGAGACAGCACGAACGAGGACTCGTCCGGGGACGATGAGGACGAGGACGGGGACGACGAGGACTGGCACTGAGACTCGGTGGGGACGATCCCCCGGACCCCATCCCTCCTCCTATACCAAACCCCCCCCCGCCCCCCTCACGCGTGTCTCCCCGCCCACCCCCGCTGCCTCCCTTGTGTGAAACCACAGCCTCGCTGATCCATGTGTAGAGTGTGTAGGATCGGGAGGGGGGGGGGGGGGGGGCGTGACACTTTTGAACAGCGACGGACTTTTGCTGTCGCTGCGTTTGCGTCCCTCCCCGGCGACGGCTCCGCCGATCCGGGATGTTTTTCGGCCGTCGAACGGCGACAGCCAGACTGGGCAAACCGACGGTAGACACGTACTGACCTGTCGGCGGTCAGCTCCCACAGAGGAAGCACTGACACGAGGGATACAGGGGAAGACAGTGGACCACTGTGGCCGAGGCCGCAGCTGCGGAAGCAGCAAGTCTTCGTTACCCACTCTCAATGTTTTATGGAACAGGATTTTCTATCTTGACACATTCAGGGACTGGTTTACTCCCATGTGTGCGTGCGGGTGTATGGGTTAACATGGTGTGTGCGTAAGTGTGCGTGCGTGTGTGTGTGCTAGTTATCCTTACGTCGTTTTCCCTCTTCTAAACTGCTTTTCAGGGGTTACCTTTCTCTGTCCCCCTCCCTCTCAGACACAGGGCTATACAGTGTGACGACCATGACACTTCTCTACCGTGTCGGGCTCGTCTCCGAGCGGTCCGGCTCCTCTTCCCTGCTCCCCCCAGCCAGGCCACTACCCTGCGCAGCACTTTGTCTCGTCAGCTCAGCTCGTTATGACATCAGGTGGGACCCCCTTTAATGAGCCACAGTTCCAGATCTGGGTCCAAATACTGTTTGAAATCATTTCATTTACTTATCTGTGCTTGACTGCTCGTGTCTGGCACTGGAATGGAACCCAGAGAGGAATTCAAACCTCACACGCCTCGCCAGACACTCCAGCTAGACCCAAGCAAACATTTCAGTAATCGCACGGTTTTCAAATACTAATTTTGATCCTGGTCTGCACAGTCAACACATTGACAGCTCCTCCCTCACGCTGTCCTGTGGACAGATATGATGTTCTAGCGTTCCATGAATGGAAGGACAGCGGCTGTTTGAACAATGCAGCGGCGACATGGAAAGCAATGGCAGGATCCTGCAGACATGACAGACGAATGAGGTTAATGTACCTGTGGAAGAACGTATCAGAAAGCACATCATGGGGTGTCTGTGTGTGTGTGTGTGTGTGTGTGTGTGTGTGTGTGTGTGTGTGTGTGTGTGTGTGTGTGAGAGAGAGAGAAAGAGCTGTTACCTCTGCTGCTGCTCCCTTTCCATTCTTGCTCAGAGACGCATGTTCATGGCGAGGGTTCATGGCGAGTTTTGTGAAATCGATTCCCAGGTCACTTTTTATAGTCTTCTTCATTTGGTTCTCACTGTCGATGCCTTGGATGTTTTGATGCTTTTTATCTTTGAATGACAATCAATTTGACAACTTTTTTTTTTAATATTCAAAAAATTGCTGTTACATTTTGCCTGTATCTATCAAATAGTTATTGTTGTATTGTGAATATTCTGTACTGTTGTTCACTGTATTATTATTATTATTATTATTATTATTGTTATGATTATTATTATTATTGTATTATTATTTAGGCTGCAGAGCTGGTTGCGGAGCTCTTAGCATGTGTAATTCTCTTGCTGCCTGTTTTGAACTGTGAGGTTTTATAACGAGCTCTATAGACAAGCCAGAAGAAGAAAAGACATGGAACAGTAATGTATGTGCAATAGAACAACTTTGACCCCTGTTGCCAAGCCCTTGTCCCAGAACCCTACTACCCCCCCACCCCCCAACTGAGTCCAGGGTTGCCCCCTTCCCCCCGGGGAGGCAGGAGGGTGAGGGGCTGTTGGAGTGGAGGCCTTCCCTGGCAGCCTGTATCTCTACATGTATCTGTCTGTCCATATCTCTACCTTAATCCCCTCCACCTAGTGCCCCAGCTCCGTCGCCATGGCAACAAACAGGCTGAAAATATCCGCCACAGCAGCGGGGAGTACGAGAGGAATGGCTCCACTGACTCCCGGTTCAACTCGGGTCTATGCAGTGTGTGTGTGTGTGTGTGTGTGTGTGTGTGTGTGTGTGTGTGTGTGTGTGTGTGTGTGTGTGTGTGTGTGTGTTCCAGAGAGAGTGCTTTGAGGTCAGGTATCACTCTGGAAATCTGCCATTGGACAAAAGGTTTTCCAGACTGTTCACTGTTGTTAACTTAATTTATATCTCCTTAACTTTTTATTTGTACTCCTCACAAGACTGTCATGAAGCGTTGTTTAGAAATGGTTTTCATACTGTAAAACTGAATTCAGGATGAAATGGAGGGCAAGCCAGGATCACCAAGCCGTAAACCTTCTTTGCTTTCATCCAGTTAGTCAAGGGAATTGAATAAAGGTTTATTTAGCTAAAGAATAGAATATATATGAATGAAATTATATGAATGCATACTTTCTGTGCTATTTTCCTATGAGGTTCACACTAATGATGACAATGGAAAGGAATCTCAAGTGCTTTTTACTACACTGTAACTTATTTGTTTTGATTTATACCACCTGTGTTTTGTAATTAAATATGGAAAGGCACTGTCAATAAAATATTTACAATACTCCTGAAAGTGCTCTTTTCTTGTTGCCAGCAAACATAAAGAGCAGCTGCTGTTTCACCTGGGTCCACCAGGGAGCAGTATTGACACGTCTTAAAAGTGGAATAATGCAGTAATCAATGGTCAACTGGATATTTCTACTGTATTTGATTAAAGTCTAGAATTGCCACCTCTCTAAAGTTGTATAGCCAAGACCTATTTCTACCTAGATGATAATGAGAGAGTAAATTAGGAATAAAGTTCAGTTACAGTTATTCAATTCAATAAATCTTTATTGTAAAAATGACATTTATCCAGATGAGCCTGTTGCAGCATCCTGTTCTGTTATATCAGCTGTGCGCGTCATGCCTGGATATGTCTGTCTGGTGGAGTCTGACACCCTGGAAGCAGGCTATTGGTGGATTGATGATTGGAGTTTGGGTGTGGCTGTTACAGTAGGAGGATCTGTTCAGTCTTACTGGAGCTTTTGTCTGCATAACTCATCTTGCTCCTTTAATGTTGCCCAGTCTAACTCCCCACTGTGGCGTCCCACTCTGTCTCTTGTATGTTGTTGTTGGATTGGCTTGAGGTCCGGTGCTGGATATAGTCCAGGCGCAGAGCAGGGATACCAGAGGGCTGCACAGAGCTGGTCTCCCTGCTAGAAACCACTGCTAGGAGTGGTATCAAGTCCTGTGTCTGTCCTAGTCTACAGCTGGGTATTAAGACCACTACATTTGAAATCTGTAGTCATAGACACTTTTATCCAAAGCGACTTACAACCATGAGCTAGTGTTGGGCTAAAGTGCCTTGCTCAAGTGCACAAGTTAACGATAGTCAGATGCTCTAGCCACTGGGTGAGGTCATTACTTGTGGCCAGCATGGGCAGCCCAGCTGGACTGTGGGAATGATCAGTGGGCACCGAGGTAGAGTGGAGGCCTAGTTAAGTGGACTTTCAGGGTTTGGAGGACCAGCCTGTGGAGGTAGAGGATGAGCCAACTAACCGCATTCAGTGCCAGAACAAGCAGCAGGGGATTCTGGGACAAGCAAACTAGAGCAGAGCAGTAGGAGGCTCAGATGTATCCTCACGCACACTCTGCTGGCTCCAAGGACGAGGATGAGGAGGGGAGGAGGAGGGGAGGAAGAGGAGGAGAATAGAGGCCAGAGAGGGAGAAGAAGAAGACTTTAGAGAGGATTCTTTCTGAACATGAGACGTTCCTTTATCTATTAATCTGTACAGCTGGAGGCAATCAGATCAGAGCGACGCTCAAATCATTTTATGTATTGTGGTGCTGAATGATGAGCATGACAGTTCAGAGTCAACTCATCTTAGTAAATTCAGTTAATCTCAGAATACAAATGGTTTTGTATCGGAGAAAACACTTCTAAGAAATTCCTTTGACTCATTTATAACATGGATGTGATTGTGCTGGTATTCAGGTTCATTCAACAGTAAGAGACCAGGTCATTCATCACGAAGCCCCTGCAATCAGTCTGTCTCCAATCCCCCCTAGGAAACTGCCGCATGTGTGGAGAGACGGACGCAATTGTGTCCAGGTTCTGCGATGTGTGTGTGTGTTTGTCTGATCTCACACAAACACACACACACATACACATACACACACACAAACAAGCACACACGCATGCAAGAACACATCTACACTTCATGCCTTATCATTCCCTGGCAGGTGCGTGTATGCATGCTTTAGGCTCTGTGGGGAGCTGGATGTGTCCCCGAGCTGCATGTGTGTGTGTGTGTGTGTGTGTGTGTGTGTGTGTCTGTGTGTGTGTGTGTGTATGTGTGTCTGTGTGTGTGTGTGTGTGTGTATGTGTGTGTGTGTGTGTGTGTATGTGTGTCTGTGTGTGTGTGTGTGTGTGTATGTGTGTTTTTGTGCTTTACTATACGCTGTGAGGACAAAATGTCCCCAAGAGAATAGCCAAAAAAGAACGATGGTCACTTGTTGGGACACGGGAGGTCCTTACAAGTTATGGCTTAATTTTAGGGTCAAATGTTTAGGGTTAGGTTTAGGGTTTAGGGCTAGGATTAAGTTTAGGTTAGTCTTGCACAGCCAGACCTATCTCCACACTTTGTTTACGCTGTGCCAGCACTGGATAAAGGTCTGGCTGGACTCAAGGTCTGGCTGGAAAACAACACTGTCTTTCTTAATACCAATCACAATCGTCTTCGGCAGAGTGGTTGCTGGCTCGTTGTTGTTTCATGTAGTCTGGGAGAATCTCCCATCGCCACTGATTGGCCGACCACATGATACAGCGCCACTGATTGGGCACTAATAAACTTATGACAACGCTTATCCCCAAAACCTACATCCGTTGAGTCAGACTAGTTTTAGGCGGTCCCCACAAAGTTAAGAATATACGTGTGTGTGTGCGTGTGTGTGTGTGTGCGTGAGTGTGTGTGTGTGAGAGAGAGGTTTTGGCTGCTGGTCTTAATCCACCCTCTTTAAGAACCTCTCCCCAGACCAGACTTTCAGAGCAGGGGTCCCAACCTGAATTCCAACTTTACGACACACTCACAAAATCCCATTATTGGGCAGCGAGGGGTTTGTAAATGTATTTAAAGATTAGGACGTTAATGTGCATGCATTTAAAAGTGAAGACGTTAACGTTGTTGTGCGAGGTTTAACTGCTCTGTGATAGAGGGCTCTGTGTTAAACCTTTACAGGAGTGTGGGTGGAGGAGTGTGGGTGGAGGAGTGTGGGTGGAGGAGTCTGGGTGGAGGAGTCTAGGTGGAGGAGTCTGGGTCCAGGAGTGTGGGTGGAGGAGTGTGGGTGGAGGAGTGTGGGTGGAGGAGTGTGGGTGGAGGAGTCTAGGTGGAGGAGTGTGGTGGAGAAGTGTGGGTGGAGGAGTTTAGGTGGAGGAGTGTGGTGGAGGAGTCTGGGTGGAGGAGTGTGGGGGAGGAGTCTGGGTGGAGGAGTCTGGGTGGAGGAGTGTGGGTGGAGGAGAGAGGTTTCCACCAGGCTAGTCTGGTGGATAGGCCCTGCCGCCTCACCATCCTCCACAGGAAGGGGGCTTCCTCCTGGGCTAGGATCATTTGATTCACCCAGCCTCCATCCTCTCAGCGTGGTTAGCCCAAGATACCTGGCGACCATACAGCAGCGTCGGGCTGGAACCCTAACCCGGGCTATTGGTATCTGCTGGGCTGACCCCTAACCCTCACACACACGGGTATGATCTCGCACTGTGACTGCTGATGGACGACGGCTTCACTGATGAGGAATGAGATGCTTTGTTGGTCCACTTACTAAAGACAAAATGTACTTTCAAATGTCACTTTGGATCAAAGTACGATGCCTTAGGCTCAATTTATACAGCCATGCTGACCTGGGGCACCCTCCTATCTAGATGCATGGTGCAGGCCTAATCATCTACAGCTCCCTCCCTGTCACTCCGGACGAAGACAGCAAGACAGGGAACGAGGGAAGGAGGGGTGGAAAGAATGAGGAATGGATAGTGTGGTGGGAGTATCTGAACCTGCCATGCATATTCAATTACATGTGTCTCTCCCTCTCACTCCTCCCGTGCTTTTGGCTGGTGTTCTAGGTGACGCCTGACGAAGGTCCAAGTAAATGTTGCAGCAATAAAACTTGTTTCAGTGTGCAGGCCAAGGCTGTCTTTTTCATTTCATGGCCCATGATCCAGAGACACGCGTCTCTGCTGGAGTCTCCCAGCTCGTTCAGCACATTAGACCAGAGAGAGAGAGAGAGAGAGACCACCAGGGAGAGATGGGGAATAACGTTGCTTCCTGGGTTACAGCTGTCCTGGGCTAGCCCCATGACTAGAGACGCCACAGAAAAAAGCATGTTCCGGAATTTCACACAACAGCCTTTATTAGACCCAAGAGAGGTTAGATAATCTGGCAGAGATGGTTTAGAGACTTCTATCATACAGAATTAATCCCAGGGTAGTAATCCCAGGGTATTCAGGGTATATCGGAGGTTCAGTATTAAATTGCAAGACAAGAGGAGTGTCTAAACCTGAGAAGCCTGCCAGGCAAATTTCATACTGAGGCAGGAAATTAAGCATTTCTGTGGTGAGCCAAACCCTGGACAAATGGACTCAATTATATATAATGACTCAATTATTGTTCCCAAAACATAATGCAACCCTTTATGAAGTGGCCAAGCAGATGGAAAAAAATGTATCTGACCTTTGAATTGAGCATCAGCAAAGATTACTCTTTGTACCAGTTTGGGGATTGACTCTTAAAGAAGTGAAAAGTACTGTATATTTTAGCTGTCCTGTGCATCTCTCTCATATCATGAAATCCCAGTAGAGGTTCAAGTCACACAAGTAACCACATCTTATCTGGAAACTGCTAGTATGAAGCATAACCTAGTAAACACAAAAACTCTAAATATAACTTAGTTTTAAGGCCGGTTATTTTACCTAAAAATAGCTGGCCGTGTAATAAAGAGAACCATTCCAACCAGTAATGAGTTGAAATGTGTTTTGGCTAAGGTGAGCTTGTGTTTTTTATTGAGCCTCAGAGCCGGTAAAGCCTCTGTTAATATGGACTTCATGACTCCATGAGTGTCTGAACACTGACTTTCAGTGTTGACCGAAGGAAATGAACCAAACTTCTTTTCTCTCCACTGGTATTGTGTTCTCCAGTTACGGTCCGCTTTACGGATGGGAACTTGAGAAATATGTTGCTGTTGTAATGTTGCTGAGTGCATGGTCAGATAAGATGAGCTAAGGAAGGGGCCTGCAGCACGTACTGTATTACCCAAGATATCTGGCCTTGCTGCAGACCTGGGTCAAAATACTATCTGAAATCATTTCACTTACATTACAATCATTTACTGTACTTGGGGCCTACCTTTATCCAAAGGGACTCACAATAATTGCATTTAACCTAGGTAATCAGTGTACTACTACTCGCCAGAACTCCAGAAGTGCATCTCCTTTCTAAACAAGTGACTAAGAGCATAATTTTTTGTGATAAAATATGAATACAGTACGTGCTTAGGAGGGAGGATCCTGGTATTACTTTGTGCATGTTTGATTATTCCTGTCTGAGGCAATGGAACCAAAGGGCTGTTCCTGCAAATGCAAACCCCACCACCCTGACACGTCAGGCAGACTCGAGCAAAAGTAACTGAAAGGACATCAAATAGTATTTGGACACAGGTCTGGCTTGGTGCTCTCTCATCATCACGGTGCCACTGCAGGGCCCTGTTACTGGACAGAGACTGGTGGTAACCCCGCGTCCTTCATAAGGATGCCCTGAAACCTTGTCAGTTTCCACAGGTCTGCAGGAGTAAGTACAGCCTTGACACTCCTCTAATCATGCATCCATGTTACAGGTTTACAGCTTGCTTGTACCCGCGTTGATGAGAGCCACATGAATCATGCTGATACGATTTCTGTTGGGTTGGGCACACCTCATGAACCACACACACGCCCACACACACACACACACACACACACACACACACACACACGCATGCACGCACACACGCATGCACACACATACACACACACACACACACACACACACACACACACACACACACACACACACACACACACACACACACACACACACACAGACTACAGGTTTCACTCCTAAAATGAGAAGTATCACCATGGCTACAACGATGACAGTTGATGGTCCTTCCTGTGAACGCCAAACAACTCCCAGCACCCAACATTCTAAATTTGTCAGTTGTTTTTAGAATGTTGGAAATTTAAAATTCAACTGCAAAATCAATCCAACCAACACCAACAGTCATCAACAATCACGGCACACCAATCCCATCGTTGATGTTGGTTGGTGTTAGTTGGCTTTGGTTGGGGCAGTGTGCAGACCCCTTTATAGGCTACTCATTCTGAGCCCTCCAGCAAGTCTCTGTGAAGACTTCTCTCTCATTCTGCAGAATCTGATGCCGCTGTGATATTTTTGTCACTAATAGAAAATAAACCCAAACCCAAATAAATAATATAATAAATAACTTAAGAACATTTTCAAACTACAACTGAAGTCGACCCGTAGTAACCTAGGCTAGACTTAGTACAGTGCATGGGGAAGGTTAAATGTGAGAGAGGAATGCATTGCGTCATTGTTCTGAGATTCTGCCCCCCCCCCCTGTCCAGCCACACCAGTTGGGCACGCTGCCTTGCCTGTCTGTGGCCTGGTGGAGGTCTGTCTGTGTGACACTGGAGGTCTTTGTTCCTGATAGAGGGAGAGAGGGAGGGGGAGGGAGACGGGGAGGGGAACAGAGGCCGGGCGCGCACCACGCCGCATGTCTGTTGGGTTCTGTTTGTGTCTGTTGCCCCGGTAACGTCAGCCATTTGACGGTGGAAGGAAGGGAGGATGCGGGCAGCAGTGTGCATGTGGGCGAGTGAGCACAGTGTGTGTGCATGTGTTTCTTTGTGTGTGTGTGTGTGTGTATGCGTGTATGCGTGTGTGTGTGTGTGTGTGTGTATGTATGTCTGTGTACTGTATGTGTGTGTTGGCCATGGCGGCCTCCTTGGAGAGGAGGGCGGCTTCAGTGAACGAGGAGTGGCAGCGGAAGCCACAAACCCAAGAGGGAGGGTCTGGCGCTGGGACAGGTCCCAGAGCTGGCTGTCCCTCAGGACTCTGGTCCAGCTGCTCTGGACTGGGTGTGAGAAGGAGTAGGAGGCCATGTCCAACTGAGTATCTGTCAGTCCGTTATTCTAGACTTCCTCATAGCAGAAAGGTGTTCTCACCGTTAAACCACTACACTTCCTTCTCATTCTCACATAACTCATCATAGTAAGACGGTTCATATAGGCACAGTAGTCCACAGCGAGTGGGATGGTTTAAAAAATCTAAACTTGATTTTAAAAAATGTGTTAACTAATTGACAAAGACAAGATTATGTCTGTCGTCAGTTATATAAATACCGTATTATTCATATCATGTGCTGCGGACAAATTGCGAAACGAATGAACAATTCAGTGATTAGATTAGAGATTGTGCCAGGGTCAGGGAATGTGGAAACTAATGAGCATTATCTACAAGTGGGTGTGGTTGGGTGCCCGGCCTTTCAATTGGAGATGTAGGGGATACATTGTCTATATTGTAACTAGTAGAAAACATAATTTTCACAATGACAGTACTTGAAAATCCAATAGATTTCCTATACTAAAATATATGAACTAAGCATGTGTAAAAATCCAAAATGAAACATGTAAAAATCCAGAATGTTTTCCTACACTAACATACAAAACATGCAAACATGCCTACACCACGGGGATGAAATTGCGGACGAATAAGAATAACACAAACGTTAAAAAGAGTGTTTAATCAGAACAAGAACGGAGACATGATTGTCAAACACATCTAGTCTACTAAATGGGACCATACAACACCAGTCCTCTAAACAAAGGCAAAAAGAAAAGAATACGTCAAAATGGTTCGACCAGAGAAGAACTCTTTATTGTGGTTATTGTGGCGTGGTGTGGATGCTGTAGGTCAGCTTGGTTGTCTTCTGCTGAATAGCCATGCTGCTAGGGGGAGTGGGCCTGGAAACAGAAGACAAGCCGTTGCATTATATTCCCAATACAATCAACAACGTGTCTGTTGTCCCTTTATGCAGCACTGTCCATGCAGTGTCCATCTTTTTTCATCTTTCTTCAGTGTATTTGATGTTTCTACTACTCCTACTAGTTTTTACAGATTCAGAGCAGTATTTCCACCTCTGGAAGTTGATCTTATTTCAACTGTGATTAACACTGACAGCACTGTATTTGCATTGAGGCTCATAATCTCAACTGTGTTTGAATGAGTAGACTGTGTCTGGCAGAAGAACTCCAACCTACCTTTATTAGTCTAATTGAATGTGTGGCTTTCAGTTCCACCGTGTCCAAATCCTGGGAGAGAGAGAGAGAGAGAGAGAGAGAGAGAGAGAGAAAGGGAGAGAGAGAGAGAGAGAGAGAGGGAGAGAGAGAGAGAGAGAAAGGGAGAGAGAGAGAGAGAGAGAGAGAGAGCTGTCAGATGGAACCAAGTCTGTCCAGAGCGTCACTATGGCTACCACTGTTCTGGAATAGAATCGCAACAATTCTGCTCATTCAGGATCTCGCATTAAACGTCAGAAGAAGACAGTTATATAATGGCCTGCCCTGAAGGGGAGGAGTCACCTCAGGTTATCATCGATCGATAAGGTAACTGATCAGATCTTTGAGCAGCTGATACAGACACTCTCCCTGTACTCTCCTCCTTACAGGGAACATCCCAAAATATGACACAGTGATGCCCCCGGAGATTAGACAGGAATGTTTATCAGGATCTCTGTAATTACCTCAAACATGCACTTAGAACCAAGCACATGATTTCCTCAATAACAAGGAAAGCAGAGGATGACGTCAACATACCTTTAGGTCCGAAGAGTGCAGCGTAGCAGGGCTTGTTACAGTAGGGCTTGCCATCGTGCTTGAGGGAACAAGGATGTTGAATTAGTATTAAACAGGTCACAGTGAAAACATCAAGGTTGACTGAACGTTTGTTTGGACTTGTTTGGACAATGATTTAACCAAGTGTGGATTACAGATATTTGAATTCTATGGAAGCTTCACAGTATCTTGTGCAAAGTGTGTGTGTGTGTGTGTGTGTGTGTATGTGTGTGTGTAAGAGAGAGAGAGACCGAGAGAGAGAGAGAGATAGAGGTGAGTTGGTGTGAAGACAGAGGTGTGTGTGTGTGCATGTGTGTGTGTGTGTGTGTGTGTGTGTGTGTGTGTGTGAGTGTGTGAGTGAGTGTGTGTGTGAGTGTGAGCGTGTAAGTGAGTGAGTGAGTGAGTGAGTGAGTGAGTGAGTGAGTGAGTGAGTGAGTGAGTGAGTGAGAGAGGTGTGTGCTGGGGTCTCACCTGTGCGTGTGACCCAGGCGCCAGGGTCTTGCTGCACTTCTCACACTTCAAACAAGGCCTGTGCCAGTCTTTACCCAGTGATGTCACCCTCTCCGCTGTCAGAGAGACAAAAAACATGATTAATAGATCCGCCACAATCTCACGCACACACACACAACCACACACACACACACACACACACACACACACACACACACACACACACACACACACACACACACAGAGTGTAGCCTCCAGAAGGCAGGGTCACCCCGGGTCTATAGTGACTGAACGCCAGACCAGACTAATCACCGAGCTGTGACTGTTAGCTTCGCACTCTACATGTCGGGTCTGGTCCGAGCCAGCGTCATCATGTTACCTGCACCCTTCCCTCACAAACAAGAAAGACAACACAAGAGAACAGAACATAGTAGGCCGATTGGCTGGGTGAGGCGCTTGGCCAAGGAGGAGGTAGGGAGAGTCCCAGGGGAATTTGCCCTCGCCTAACTCCCCTCACGCCATAAAGACTGAGATAAAAGAAAATCATTATCTTCAAGATCGAGCCGTAGAGAAAGAAGCACTCACAAACAGCCATCATGATGACAGCTATAAACGCCGTAGTCATGTGCCTCAGTCATGGATGTTTTATGACCCGGGATGCTGGAGAGTTTAGACGTTTACAGCTGGGACACATTCCACCATTATGGGGGAGAGAGGAGACCAAGCATCCGCACGTGACGGGAGCCAAACGCAGCCAAGCTCACGAAACTCACAAAACACATGATCCCAAAGAGAAGTACTCGATTAGAAGGCCACGCCTACTAAACTTTAGCCATAAATAATGAAGAAAGTAACACACATTATGACCAATGGTCTGTGCGTATGGTCAATGTGCTACAGTCCAATATGTTGTTTCACAGATGGTATTAAAATGAGCTGTACACTAAAAGGAGCTATACATTTAAATGAGCTATTCTTCTTTCAGCGCCAATGGCATCTGTTTGAGTCAGTTCTAATCAGAGCACTATTGATAGACGGGTTTCTATAACAGTATTACATAACAGCAGTGAGGGAGGACAGCAGTGTGACTTGACAGGACTCCAGCAGCAGACTCTGGTCAGGCCAGGCACAACGGAATCCAGGCCAGACGACCGTACTAATGGCTGCGCTTTTACTTCCAATAACAAATCACGAGACTCTGGGAACGAGCGGCCCCTCCTTCTCTGCCAACCCGGCCGGCCTCCGGGGCCAGACTGTCACGGCGCTGAGCGGCGGGCCAGGTTGACTTCCTTTGGGAAAACTGTTCAGAGTCAAATACATCTGGCTCATTCTTTACGAGGATGCATGCTCATGATCGCTGACTGCGCAGCTCACTTCTCCATCCTCAGCCCATGTAAATCTGTTTGCTGTGTGTGTGTGTGTGAGCGTCGTTCAATCCCCTTGATGTCATTAATTTGTGAGAGATGGGATGTAAGAGAAGAAGAAGCAAGGGGGTAAGCAAGTTGATTATGTAGCAATGGGAAGACCAACACGGACATAGCCTACACCCTCTCTCTCTTTTTCTCTCTCTCTCTCTCTCTCTCTCTGGAACTATCCACCATCATTCTCGGACGACAGCAGCGGTAGTATGATTGCTTCCATCTGATAGCTCAGGCGCCACTCAGAGAGAGAGAGAGAGAGAGAGAGAGAGAGAAGGAAGGAAGAGAGAGTGAGACATGGCACATGCAGTACTCCTAATTTGACAGCTAGATAACCCTCCCTCCAAGGAACGAGAGAGGGAGAGAGAGAGAGAGAGGGAGAAAGACATAAGGAGAGACAGAGAGAAGAAGAGAGAGAAGGAGAAGGTGTATAGGTGCACTGGATGTGTGATGGATGTCAGCGCAGACATGTGGCTATGGTAGGGGGGTTAGAATGTGGGCAAGCATGAGGCGATCATGTGATGGATCAGAGAGGAGACCAGGCCTCAGAAAGCCTAATATCAGATAACAGATGCAGATATCAATAACAGATGCAGCTGTAAAAGCTACTGTACCTCTAGAGTCAGTGCCTTCAGCACTAGATTATGCTCTTAGTCACTTGTTTTAGAAAGGAGATGCACTTGTGAGTTCTGGCAAGTGGTAGGCTACACTGACATTTTCTACATTAAAAGCAATTATTGTAAGTTGCTTTGGATAAAAGTGTCAACTAAATGACTGTAATGTAATGTAATGTAACAAAACAGATGACATGCTGCAGGCTGTGTGGAGGAGGACAAAGTGTTGTTTCAATGCTCTCCTCCCCTGAGCACCTCTTTATTCAAGAGCCTTTTTCCACCACACGAAAAAACGATTGAAACAAGTTAGCATGCTTGTATTGGCTGAAAGGGGAAAGTTAATCTGTGGAAACGAGGGATGGAAAGGATAGCTCCTCCATCCAGTGGGTCGCTCTGAAGCGAACCAAGTGCTCCCTTTGTACTGCACTCAGCCTCCGCGTGTCTCCGGAGACGAGATACACTACTCAGCTACTGAAGTGGAGCAAAATGTGGTAAATGGATCAAGACGCAAAAAAAAATTTGGCCGATGTCCATCTTTCTTTCCTCAGATGGGGAGGAGGGGGAGGGGTTCTGCTGCTATGGAAACCTCAGGAGGGACGGACTCCGCCGGGACTCATCAGGAGAAGGTATGTCTCCAGAACGGAGACATGTTGCGTCTCCTCCCTCTCATCTCTCATTGAAGTCATCGCTCAAGAAAAGTACAAAAGCAACATATCTAAAGGGAACAGTGCTTGATCTAAAAGATGGAACTACCGTCCACCCTGGATAACGGTCAACCCTGCACACTTAGAGAAACTCTGTGCACATAAAGCAACCCTGACATTAAGCAACCCTGACAGTCTCCGCAGAGCATTGATCTCGTATCTGTGATCTTTCTCACAGCATCCTCCTCACTCTCCTGTCTCTAATCCAGACAACCTACAGAGATGCAGTTCAGTCTTCCTACAGTTAGCTACACCTGGCATGGCTGGCAGATATGTAAAGCATCCTGACCTTGTCCTCGTGCTCGTGAGAGAAAAGATGTTGGTGCACAGCCATAAAGCTTTGCTCTAGTCCTTAGAACAAGTTAAATTGCTGTCTGGTCCAGATTTGGCACATGTGCTGTACTCCTAGTTTGACAGCTAGATTTATTTATCAGAAGCACTCGAAAAGCTGAACTTAAAATAATAAAAAGCTCACTGTCTGTTTTGGCAATGCTAATTTCTTCTTACAAGTTATTATCTCTTAGCTCCAAATCGTATTTCTCAAAATTAAACACAATTATTAACAAGGTAGGCTAAACTATAGAAAATACATCACATCATTTTTCAAACCAGGAAATAGCGTCTTCTTCCTTATCAGATAAACCTATTTAATTAAGAAGGATAATAAGTCTACATGTGTAATCTACGTGAAATAGAAGATATATGAAGAAATAAATTGACTGCAAAACAGGTTGAGGTAATTCGTTTGTTCTCCCACCGAGGGGACTACAACATAAATCCTTGCTGAATTAATTGTTCAATCAACAGCATAAGAATCTTACCAAAGTAAACCTCCTTCTCGCATTTTGGGCACTTGGGCATTTTTGCAAAATCAAGTGGTGATCTCCGTGAGAGAAAGTATCCTGAAAGTGTAGGCTATTTATTCTAAGCGCGACTGTCCCACCTGTCCGTTTACAACCACGCCTTGTTCTGAAGTGCAGATGTGCGTGGCGCCCTATTTATACCACTCAGGAAATAGTTTGCTCGCTGAAACTTTTTTTGTGAATAGGGGAGAGGCTTTGTGGGATTGCTTGCCGTGTGAGTGCGTGCGTGTTTTTGTGTGTGTGCGCGCGTGTCAGAGTGAAATTGCCCTGAATTTCACTGTTCATAATCACACGGACGTGATATCATATCACACACAATCAGGATATGCTATTATATGATATATCATCATCACAAAGTTATTACAAGAGATAACAATTAATAAATAGATATGAACTTTATTTATCCTCGAAGCGAAATTCTTTAAACAAAATTGACAAGATAAGCCTAATAGCCATAATATTTATTACTGTGTAACTACAGCAATACCCATTCCCGGTGGGCTCCAGCAGATGCAGTATGCAGACATTAACTTATGTAGGCTACAGACATTGTACAGACAACAAAGCATTTAGGACAGCGATGTTCAATTATGTTCTTCTATAGTCTCAAAGTTCACTAGGCTATGTTGGGCGTGCAGGTGCTGATCTCAGTCAAACTATTTCCGTGAACTGGGATCACACAGTTAGCCTGTGTGGGGGCAATATTAGGTCAACGAAAAAAACTGAAAACAGCTACTGTGGGGGAGCGTGAGACAGTATGAAACCGGCCCGCTGTTGACTACAGTAGGACTACTGCAACAGGAGGACCTGAAACATAGTCTCCTTGTGAGGGTGTTGATGCGTTTCACACTTGTTGTCACTCCCTAATCCCTATTTTGCACAATTCCACCACAGAAAAAAATCCTGAATTATTGATACCCAGCACAAAAGCTCTTACTGCATTTCATTCCTCTGCTCTGATAGCCATGGGCATCTTAATACCACACGCTCCCAGAGACGGGACAGAAGAAAGGACTAGGGCTGGAGGAAAGGCAAGGGGCTGCTGTGATGAATACTAATATGTCATAATCATAGGCCTGGCTTGTCGCTCTGATGTCCCGTGTACAGTAGTAGCCTGTATCTGTATGGCCCTCGGCAAGAAAATGATAGCAGCGTAGGGAGCTCCGTCCTTCTGCTTTGTGATCAGCTGTTTGAAATATGATCCGTGACACACACCTCCTATTCATCGCCTAATCACAGGCAAGCCGTCAGAAGCGGCTAGGAAGGCAGGATACAGTAGAACCTTTTTCGGTAGCGTTATCAAAGACGACAATGACGTTGATTGAAGACCACCTGTGGGCGTGGCCTTGCCCTTGGATTAGGGCTGTTCCCGCTGAGAATGACCTCATCTTCCCTAGCGACCACACAGCCGCCCATGTGAGAGCGTGTGTTTATTGGTTACAGTGTGGGACTTTGATATTGTGGTGTGTCACAGTGTTGATGTCGTCACAAAAGTCTCTGGCGTGGAGCGGGTTTTGACTCCCAGTTCAGAAGGACTCGGCCCCTTGTGTAATTGCAAAGTTAGCTGGCCACGACTTTTTGATATAGCCAAAGACTTATTTTTATTAACTCTCAGGGCACTCTCAGCCTTGATGAAACAGGTTCAAAGGGTAGCCAAATGTCACCTGCTTTGGAACCCACAGAGGCAAGTGGCCTAAAGACAATTTGTGAGTCTATAAGGAGAAGGCGTGTTCACTGGGTAAACATATACTGATCTTTGAGCACACATTCACACGTACACATGCGCGCGCACACACAGATACACACACACACACACACACACACACACACACACACACACACACACACATGCATACACCTTGGCCGTGATGTGTGCCTCTCCCCCCTGTGACTTCAGAAAGATAATGAAGACTCAGACCATCCCGCTAATTAGCTCACCATGGCAACCAAACACCTGATACTACAGGACGTGTGTTGCGTTGCAGGTCTGCAGCAGTAGAATAATGAAATACAGACTTTGGTCACATTGACCATGTGGGTGTGGCTGGTTCAACTTCCTGGGCAACCTGACCTGGTTATCTGAACCATACCAGGGTTAAAGTCTTACATTACATCATTATTAACTGAAGCGAAGTGAGAGTGGCCTAAAATTACAGCCAGTAGACTATCAAAGACTCCTGATGATATGTTCCAGATCATGGACTTTAGTGCTTTGTCGTTGACAGATTATTCACTAGTGCAGTTTTAGGGTCTTTCTTCCAGACAGACCAGCAGCTGTTCCGCTGTGTGGTTTATCGTTTGGAACCGCTCAGATCAGATCAGACAGACATGCCAGCTGTGCCCGCAGCAGCAGCTCTGTTGAGGGTGTGTGTGTATGTGGTGGTGGTGATGGGGGGGGGGTTATCTGTGCCATGTCTCCTTGCTGCCACCCAGGTGCTCCGGTGTCATGCCACGACCCAGGGGTCGTCTGGGCAGGATCTCCCTGGGCCCTGCTTACCTCTAGTCTGGCCCACCTTCCATCACTCCTGCCCTGTAATTCCACCTCCCGAGTCACCAGACGCTCTTCTTTCCCTCTGGGAGGATCTTTTGGTACTCTGCAACGGCCCCTCCCCTCCCCTCCCCCCCTCCCTCTCCACACCTCCCCTCCCCTCCCGTTCAGTGTGCTGTTGACAGTGGAACAAGCAGGGACACTATGCGCATGGCAGGCGGCTGAAGTGCTCAGTTGGGTTGTTTCCTCCCCTGGTCCTCGTCCGTCATCGTCCCTGCTCCGGTCCCATCACATACCTGTCGCACCAGGCTGCCGTCTGATCTGGTCCTGACCCCCTCACCTACGGCCCGTCTGATCTGGTCCTGACCCCCTCACCTACGGCCCGTCTGATCTGGTCCTGACCCCCTCACCTACGGCCCGTCTGATCTGGTCCTGACCCCCTCACCTACGGCCCGTCTGATCTGGTCCTGACCCCCTCGCCTACGGCCCGTCTGATCTGGTCCTGACCCCCTCACCTACGGCCCATCTGATCTGGCCCTGACCCCCCTCGCTTACGGCCTGCATGGGGGGTCCGCACCTCAACCACACCAACATTACAAGGTCTGAGGGAGAGGGGAGAGAGATAGAGAGAGAGATAGGGAATGGGAGAGAATGAACGAGAGAGAGAGAGAGAGAGAGAGAGAGAGAGAGAGAGAGAGAGAGACAGGGCAAAGGAGAGGATGCGAGCAGGGATGATAAATAAGATGGAGGAGATACCTCTGTGAACGCAGAGGGGCCCTTATGTACACATCCTGGGGGAGGAGAAGATCTGGACTGATATACAGGAAGGCGTGGCATCTTCACCTAACACTGGATTACGGGCAAACCCTCCGAGACACCCCTCCCTCTGAGTTAATGAAAAAAAGCAATTCCCTGTGGTCAATCTGTGAGGAATTTACTTGCTTTATTTCAACCAGGAAACGTTGGGAGCTATTTTAGTTGGTGGGAGGCACCGTAGTAATTCAGAGTGATGGATAGGGGGTCCGGGTGGAGGGCAGAACACAACAACATCTGCTCTGTGATTGGGTAATCAGGGATGTAAGGAAAACATGCCATGACAGGACTTACTGTACTTAGGTCATCACTCCTACAAATCTGTCAGACAGAAGGAGAGAGAGAGAGAGAGAGGGGGGGGGGGGGGGAGGAAGGGAGGGTGGAGAAAGAACATGTTGCCGGGCCAGTACTGAACATAACCAGCACCAGTACTGAACATAACCAGCACTAGTACTGAACATAACCAGCACCAGTACTGAACATAACCAGCACCAGTACTGAATATAACCAGCACCAGTACTGAACATAACCAGCACCAGTACTGAACATAACCAGCACCAGTACTGAATATAACCAGCACCAGTACTGAATATAACCAGCACCAGTACTGAATATAACCAGCACGGTGAATGTAGGACTTGATCACACACACACAATCTGACTGAACCACTGTAGGACAGTGAGTCAGAGCAAGAGGAAGCAGACGAGATAAAAAGGGTGACAAAAACTGTAATACACACACACACATACAAACACAGATGCATGCTCACTCAGGCACACACACACGCACGTGCATGCTCACTCATCATCATCACCATCATCATTATCATTATCATTATCATACGCACACACACACCACACACACACACGCATGCGCACTCATACACACACATACACACACACATGCATGCTCACTCACACTCATACACACACACACACACACACACACACACACACACACACACACGTGCATGCTCATTCACACTCATACACACACACACACACACACACACACACACACACACACACACGTGCACGCTCACTCACACTCATACACACACACACACACACACACACACACACACACACACACACACACGTGCATGCTCACTCACATACATACACACACACACACACATGTGCATGCTCACTTATACACATACTGTACGTGGATGCTCACTTATGCGCACACACACACACACAGACACACACACACACACACATGCACACACACTCACATATGCACACACACACACACACACACACACACACACACACACACACACACACACACACACACACACACACACACAAGATAGTTGTTGCAGGTCACCATCTGTTGCTTATCTCAGTTTTCACAATGCTGTCTCTTACCTCACACTGCAGAAACCCTCCAGATTGATTGATTGATACTGTAGATAGATAGATAGATAGATAGATAGATAGATAGATAGATAGATAGATAGATAGATAGATAGATAGATAGATAGATAGATAGATAGATAGATAGATAGATAGATAGATAGATAGCCGAATGGGAAACACTGAGCCATCTGGGCTTTGATGTGGTTGCTAGGGCAACCAGCGCTCTCCATGCACTAGCCTGGCAACCCCTCCTGAATTGTACTGTATCTTGCTGCAGTGTTTTTCACTTCAACCCCCCCCCATCACAATGAATGACACCCCAGTGCCCACTGTTGACTCCTTCCGCTCCCTGGGCACCACCATCTCCCGGGAACTCAAATGGGAACTAAACACCAGCTCCCTCGCAAAGAAGGCACAGCAGAGGAGGTACTTCCTGAGGCAGCTGAACAAATTCGGACTACCAAAGAAAATGATGGTACTCTTCTACACCTCTGTCATCGAGTCCATCCTCCTCCATCACCATCTGGTACCCCGCCGCTACAGCCAAGGACAGGGCCAGACTGCAGCGCATCATCCCATCCGCTGAGATGGTGATCGACTCCATCCTTCCCTCCCTCCTGGTCCTGCACAACTCCAGGACCCCTGAAGCGGGCCAGGGAGATTGAGGCTGACCCCTCCCACCCAGGCCAGAATCTCTTTGTGCCACTCCCTTCAGACCGGAGGCTGCGGTCCATCAGGACCACGTCTGCACCCACAGAGGCAGCTTCCTCCCCACGGCCATCAGTGTTTTTAACAAGGCTTGTGTCCCCCCCCCCGCCTGCCCCCCCATCATTAGGTCATCCACAGACGGACCTCCCATCTTTGTCTCTAGTTATCCCGGTCCTCCATACACCTGGCGATCTCATCGGTGGTCTCTGCTCCCGCATCCCTCTTGATTACGTCTACTAATGTTTTAGTAGGACGTCCTCGCTACTTGTGTCCACGCAATGGAGATGGCTCCCATGACACCAGCTTGCTGGCCGGAAACTCACGGTGTGTGTAGCAGTGCCCAACCAGCCTCATTCTCCTCGCTGCTATCTTCCCCCCAACCCTTGACCTCTCTCTGTAGTCCAGGACTATTATAAAGAGGAAGGGTGCGAGGGTGCCCCCTTGTAACACTCCTGCCATGATGTCAAAATCCTCACTGATCCCGTCCAGCGTAACAACCCTTGCCCTTGTGTTCTAATACATGGTCCCTATGGCCCGAAGTAAATTGGGCCCCCGCCCCACCACATACACAAACTTGCACATGACTGCACTGAATGTACTGTACAGGACGCATCACACTCATACTGTATATCCTGCCTCATACACACATACACACACTCACACATTACACTCTCCATACTCACTATATATACACTGACTGCACTACTTCTTCTATATTGTTGTTTTTTTCTTAGCTTATAATTTTTTGCACTAGGATTTTGAACTCGTTCTTTGCACTGTCTTGTCTCATCCCTGCACCCTGTCCAATGGTGTCTCCATGTTATGCACCACGACTGAAAGCAAGTTGAAAAATTACAAATTCTGATTCTGAATAATGACAGTGGGTTTGAGGATGGGTTGCCAGGCGAGGTCCTCACATCAGTTATGGTCTTAATTGGATAATTATATACAGTAAAGACACCTGTGTTGTCAGTCAGACCTGTAATTAGTACAGGGGAACCACTGTGAATGATGCCACACCTAGCCTATGTCACCCACACCTCTTCAGAGCGCCGCTTACAGAATAGCATGAAAACATCCAATAGTAACTAACGCTGCCATTATCACTTCTGTTGACATATTTATGGTGTATTTTGCGTGTTGCACCACATCAGAGAAGATCTAGCACGTCTGAACGTAAACCAGACAAGTTCACATTCAGGAGCCATGAACTATTGCCTCATTTAAAGGAATCTAAGGATTTACCGAGGAACTCAAATTCACCAGATACTCTTGTTTTGTATAGAGTAGTATTGAGTTGTGATTGGGTTTAGAGAGGTGACAGTCTGGTGTAGGGTCATGAATGCTTTGTGTAGGCTGACGATCATTCTGTTTTACTCACCTCACACATTCCAGAGTCTGTCTGCAAGGAGTAAGAGACAGCAGACAGAGCTTCAAGTTTTGTGTTTGTGTTGTGTGAGTTGGACGTGTGTCAAAAAATGGCTTGTCAAACAAACATGCCCTCGCATACACGCACGCACGCACGCACGCACGCACGCACGCACATACACACACACACACACACACACACACACACACACACACACACACACACACACACACACACACACAATGCACCTTCAGTGTAGTCACAACACAAATGAGCTGTGCAAATAGGCACAGAGTAAATAGCCTGTCCTTTAATCTTGTTACGTGTTCTTCTCATATTCATGCATGTGAACCATCCATCCATCCATCCATCCATATCTTCATCCGCTTATCCGGGGTCGGGTCGCGGAGGCAGCAGCTCCAGCAGGGGGCCCCAGACATCCCTTTCCCTAGCAGCATCAACCAGCTCTGCCTGGGGAATCTTTAGCCGCTCACAGGCCAGTGCGGAGATGTAGTCCCGCCACCTAGTCCTGGGTCTACCCCGCGGCCTCCTCCCAGCCGGACACGCCTGGAACACCTCCCTAGGGAGGCGCCCAGGAGGCATCCTCACTAGATGCCCGAACCACCTCAACTGGCTCCTTTCGACGCAAAGGAGCAGCGGCTCTACTCCGAGTCTCTCCCGGATGACTGAACTTCTCACCCGATCTCTCAGGGAGACCCCAGCCACCCTCCGGAGAAAAATCATTTTGGCCGCTTGTATCCGTGATCTCGTTCTTTCGGTCATGACCCATCCTTCATGACCATAGGTGAGGGTGGGGACGAAGATAGACCGGTAGATCGAGAGCTTTGCCTTTTGGCTCAGCTCTCTTTTCATCACAACAGTGCGGTAAAGCGACTGCAGAACCGCACCAGCTGCTCCGATTCTCCGGCCAAACTCCCTCTCCATGGTTCCCTCACTCGTGAACAAGACCCCCAGATACTTGAACTCCTTCACTTGGGGTAAGGACTCATTTCCTACTCGGAGCGTACAGGCCACCGGTTTCCTGCTGAGAACCATGGCCTCAGATTTAGAAGTTCTTATTCTCATCCCAGCCGCTTCACACTCAGTTGCGAACCTATCCAGAGAGTGCTGGAGGTCGCAGGCAGCTGATGCCATCAGGACCACATCATCTGCAAAAAGCAGTGACGTGATCCCCAGCTCACCGAACTGCAAACCCACCTCCCCACGGCTACGCCTCGATATCCTGTCCATGAAAATCACAAACAGAATTGGTGACAAAGCGCAGCCCTGGCGGAGGCCAACACCCACCGGAAAGGAAGACGACTTACTGCCGAGGAACCGGACACAGCTCTCGCTCTGGGTGTACAGGGATTGGATGGCCCTAAGTAGGGACCCCCTCACCCCATACTCCCGCATAACCCTCCACAAGACCTCTCGAGGGACCCGGTAAGCCTTCTCCAAGTCCACAAAACACATGTAGACAGGTTGAGCAAACTCCCAAGCCCCCTCCAAGATCCTTGCGAGAGTGAAGAGCTGGTCGGTAGTTCCACGACCAGGACGAAATCCGCATTGTTCCTCTTCGATCTGAGGTTCGACTATCGGCCGGACCCTCCTTTCCAGCACCTTGGAGTAAACTTTCCCTGGGAGGCTGAGTAATGTGATGCCTCTATAATTCGCACACACCCTCTGGTCCCCTTTTTTGAATATTGGGACTACCACCCCAGTCTGCCACTCCTTCGGCACTGACCCAGACTTCCACGCAATGTTACAGAGGCGTGTCAACCAAGACAGCCCCTCTACACCCAGCGCCTTCAGCATTTCTGGATGGATCTCATCAGTCCCTGGGGCTCTGCCACTGTGGAGTTGTTTGACTACCTCAGTGACCTCCTCCAAGGACATTGACGACCCCCCATCATCTTCCGGCTCTGCCTCGATTGTAGAGGGTGGATTAGTCAGGTTCAGGAGTTCCTCAAAGTGCTCCTTCCAACGCTCAACAACCTCCTCAGTTGAGGTCAGCAGTGTCCCCTCCTTGCTGTATACAGCTTGGATGGTCCCCCGCTTTCCCTTCCTGAGGTGTCTGATGGTCTTCCAGAAACACTTTGGTGCCGACCGAAAGTCCTTCTCCATGGTTTCTCCGAACTCCTCCCACACCCGCTGCTTTGCCTTGGTCACGGCCGAAGCCGCAGCCCTCTGGGCCAGTCGATACCCTGCAACTGTTTCTGGGGTCTCCCGGGCTAACATATCCCGGAAGGCCTCCTTCTTCAGTCGGTCGGCTTCCCTGACCACCGCTGTCCACCACGGTGTCCGAGGGTTACCGCCCCTTGAGGTACCTATGGCCCTCAGGCCACAGCTCCCAGCCGCAGCTTTAGAAATGGAGGCTTTGAACACCGACCACTCATGCTCGATGTCCCCAACCTCCACAGGGATGCCTGAGAAGCTCCGCCGGAGGTGGCAATTGAAATCTCTCCGGACAGGCTCTTCCTCCAGACGTTCCCAGTTCACCCTCACTACACGCTTGGGTTTTCCAGGTCTGTCCAGAACTTTTCCCCGCCATCGAAACCAGCTCACCACCAGATGGTGATCAGTGGACAGCTCTGCCCCTCTCTTTACCCGAGTGTCCAAAACGCATGGCCTCAGATCAGATGATACGATAACGAAATCGATCGTCGACCTTCGGCCTAAGGTATTCTGATGCCAGGTGTACTTGTGGGCATCCTTGTGTTCGAACATGGTGTTTGTTATGGACAAACCGTGACTAGCACAGAAGTCCAACAACAAAACACCACTCGGGTTCAGATCGTGGTGGCCATGCCTCCCAATCACGCCCCTCCAAGTTTCTCCATTATTGCCTACTTGTGCATTGAAGTCTCCCAGTAGGACACTGGAGTCCCCTGCAGGAGCCCCCAAAAGGACTCCACTCAGGGTCTGCAGGAAGGCTGAGTACTCTGAACTGCTGTTCGGTGCATAAGCACAAACCACAGTCAGAGTCCCCCCCCACAGTCCTAAGGCGCAGGGAGGCGACCCTCTCGTCCACTGGGGTGAACTCCAGCACAGAGGCGCTCAGCTGGGGGCTAGCTAGTATAGCCACACCTGCCTTACGCCTCATACCGTGAGCAACTCCGGAGAAGAACAGGGTCCAACCCCTATCCAGGAGTTTGGTTCCGGCGCCGGTGCTGTGCGTGGAGGTTAGCCCCACCAGGTGTAATTGGTATTGCTCCACCTCCCTCACAAGCTCCGGCTCCTTCCCCCCCAGCGAGGTCACGTTCCATGTCCCCAGAGCCAGCCTTTGCCGCCCGGGTCCGGTCCGTCGGTGCCCCCCGCCTTCACCGCCACCTAGTTGGCAGCGCACCCGACCCCGACAATTCCTCCCGCGGGTGGTGGGTCCACGGGACGATGGAGGAGGAGATGGTGCTTCCACGTTGCTTATTCGGGCTGGGTCCGGCCGGGCTTCGTGGTAAGCCCGGCCACCAGGCGCTCGCATGCGGGCCCTCCGTCTGGGCCTGGCTCCAGACGAGGGCCCCGGGCTTCCTCCGGGCCGGGTCTCTCTTCCTTTTTGGTGTTCTGTCATCAGGGTTTTTTCCTGTAACCCCAGGTAGGGGGGCTAGGGGGTACTACCACTTGCCCAAGGTGGACCCCCAGACTAGTGGAGGGAAGGAGGTGTCTTACTTCTCCATTCTAGTTTTGCAACTAGCCACTGCCATGTGAACCGCTATGGAAATTGCATGCTTGTTTCTAAAAACAAAAATAAAGTCTCCTAAAATCATCAATAAAAAATTTTGGTTTCCGATGAAGGAGTCATTAAATCCATTAAGATTGGCCTGCATGGGTCAAAACCACTCATCTAAAGCCACCACTACCATTAACAGCTGTCATCATGATCGGTCTTCAGAGGGGCACTAGTTTTGGCAGTAACCAAACTATTTATTGACAAAGAAATCCAAACAAATAAACAACAGGGTTAAATGACCTTTTCCTTGGCAACTGGTAGCTATTTGTCAGGGCGCCATGACAACCAGAGGCTTCTCAAAAACAGGATATGAAGAGGCCGTGTATGTTCTGTTCAGTCATTTCCCGTTTTTTGGTTTGTGGGAGAGATGGCAAGACTGTAGAGACTGGGTATCAGTCATCAATCTTCAATCTCTTAACCAAGTTGGAACTGGGGAAATTAAAGTAAAGTATGAAAGTTTAATTATGAAGGCTTGCCGTCGTCTGTGATGCATCATGAGTCACCTGCATGAGATTTCATTACTACCAGCGGTTAGGTCCTAGAGTATGTCCTACCAGGCAGGTTTTGGAGAAGGAGGTTGTTCAAGAGGATCTATTTAACGTATGGCCTTAGCGCTGCAACACTGGGTTCCACTCTCCCTCTGTCCTACTCTCTCATAGCATTGTCACATTTAGACTCCAACAATTGGCTATCTTCTTTTTCCTGGCTCTGAAGCCAGGTACTTCACATCACTTCTCCAGAATTTGTTACCTCTGTGGAACAGAAAAGGCTCATATTTCAACCCTAACTACTGAGCTTTGATGTTCTGGATCATAACAGCAGCTCTGCGTGTGGACAAGCTTTCCAACATGACAGATCTCGCATGTCGGAAGCTGAAACGCTCTGTGATGCTGCACACAACAGAGGACACAGCGATGACGGACCACTGTGGAGAAAAAGGTGGAGGGCCTAGACAGGGAGGGCAGGGAGGCAGCTCTAGGACATTAGAACACTAGAACATTAGTACTGTACTTCTTATTCTACTGAGTGTACAGTAACTGCTTGTTGAGAGCAGCTGTGCTGGTGGGGATCAGCCTTTCCTGCTAGAAACCCTCAACAGGAAGGAAGACATCCTGATTAAGGATAGGCCATATTGTATTCTTAAATGCATGAGTCAACCCTTCTCAGGGCTGTAAAAGTTCCTTTTAGTTCATGATCTCATGGAGGCACAGTTGACACTGCTTAGGTAAAATCCCTGTCAAAATAAAAGTTAAATTAAAAAAAAAGAGTACCAACCAATGACAGCATGATATGCCCCCAACATAGTGAGGACAAGTTATGTATAATCAGAGCAGTGGCCAAAAATAGCCTGTGCAAATGTTTACCTTCCTCCACCCCATTGTTGATACCAACCACACCATGTGCACTGATCCTGATGAATGGCTCAAAAGACAAACAAGACCCATGTACACAGGCCCAATGAGCTGCATGAATATGTACGCGTGTTTTGGTTCGGAGTGGATTTCCTCTGCCTCACATGCAATCTGAAGGTACAATCCTCTCTTTGTTCTGTGGCCTATTCGGATTGTATTTCATACAGTCAATAAATCAGCTCCTGCCTCCCCCAGCCCCAAAAATGTCACACATTGGAGTGTAAGCAGAAACCAGGAGGCATAGTGCCCATAAACCCAATACCTTGTCATAGATCAAACTACTGTGCGCTAAGAGGTGAGATATGCTGACCTTGGTTTGGTAAAATACCACCTGCCAACTACGGCTCAGTTGTTGTCGACTTACCCCTGAGTGATCAACTGCTTGCAGATGTAGGAATATCTGTTCATAATTAGGTGTGTTCAGCTGTGATGCTGTACAAGCGTACGCTGTTTTGCTAGTGGGGCCTGTTCCGAACCTTAGAGAAATAGATATACAGTATATTGTAAATGTATAGTATTGAAGGATACTGTTGCAGAACAATGAATCACTCATAAAAACAGAACTTTTATAGCGTCTAGTTTGAGACCCATTTGTCATTCTTATGAAGTGAATGGGTTTATATACGATAGTCTCACTTCACAATATAACCACCTGGCAGGTGGAATGCTGGTGCAAGCCAACACCCAAGTCTTTAGTTTGGAGGTAATTCACACCACGAAGAGTCCCCAAACAACCAGCGTTTCACCCTTTCTGGCCTACGCACAGAAGTCCATTCCAGAATCGACTCTATCCCTGTTTTGGCTGCAGCAACAAATGCTAGTTCATAAATCCTCTTTATACAGCGTTTGGTTGTGCTGATCACGTTCAAGACCTAGGCCAAGTTGGCTTTAGAGACTGTAATTCAGCACTAAACTCAGATTGCCATGTCAAGTCAAGTGATTCTAGCGTGGCAACCAAAACTCAGCTATTTAGGGATGACATCAGGCAGTTATTTCAGAGACTGGTGTCTTCACGGTCTTGAAGGGCTTTGTTGTGGGTCTGTTAAAAATATGCCTACTGGCTCCTGTCAGCTGTGTATGTTCCACTCTATGCGTACCGCTGAGGCCCTTCTCTGTCACTGTCTACGAAGGCTTGGTTCCTCTCTGGCAGGCCTGTCACTGGAGAGTAGGGATTATTTCATTTTGATTGGGGATTAGGGGCTCTCTGTGGACGACTCTCCTCAGCAAGAGGGGGGGGGGACTAATCACACACACATGCCCGACTCACAGCGCACCCCCAGGTATTGAACCCCCGGCCCAGGCCCCTGAAAAGGCCGCCTTCCAGAAAGCCTCTGTTCACAGGACCCGTCCACCACTTTTAACAGGCAATTTACATTGCACAGTGGTTTTCTTTTGATTTTATTCAAAGCTTTGGCTGGTTTGAATCTTGACTAAAAATGGTCTACTTAATAAAAAAAACAAAAAAAAACGAATCCTGTATATATGCCACATAAATCCCCACTTCAAATCAATCGCTGGACTAATGGTTTACAAATGGCAGAAAATTGCATGGCTGAGCTATGACTTTACCCTTGTCATACAGAGGACAGGCTATGGAAGTGGTGACCAAGCCTGGAGTATTACACTAACTATTGGAACACTGAACGGTTTCTAACTGTTGATAAAGTCACTACCATTGGATAGCATTGATTTATGACCTGCTTTGATTCTTACTGAATCATTCTTACAGCATCTTCTGTTGGTTTGCGGTTCTGAGGTCTTCGTCCAGTAGAACCATGGCAAGAATGTTTCTATGTTCTTTGTTTAGAATTCTCTGAGCTCTAGTAGTTCTTCCGGTAGATTGCCCAATGGTTCACTTTCACAATCTTTTATTTGGGCCATTTAAAAAAATATAAATTAGTGGTGGGACCAAATGAATTGAGGCTGGCATATAGAATATACTGCATGGAGAATGCAGGAGCAGTGAGGTAGTGCGGAAAAAATGAACCAAAATACTTCTCTGGGTATTTTTGCATCAAAGACACACTGTTGCTGGAGAAGCCATCATACTATTTTTCTATGGAATGTGGAACTGTGAGTGGCACCGAGCCAACTTGACCGAGCAGCAAACTGATGTCACTGACTCACTGATTATTCTGGATGAGCTGCTGTTTGTTGCTGTGAGGACATTTTTTAAACCATCTGTATTGGCCAGACTGCACACTGTCTCCTGTTGAATATTGGAGGAACAGTTCTACAACACTGGCCAAAAACTCTGTGAATGTTGCTTTAGATTATTTTAGTTTATTCTTCATGAGTACACCAACTTTAACACCTGTTAAGTAAAGTGTCACAGAGAAACTTTTATCAGCCTCGACAGAAGTGACAAACTCTATTGACTTTGTGATGAGAACAGCTCTGTTTGTGAGTATAGTTTGCTGTTAGCAGCGGGAAGCTTGGTGGTCGCTGTTTACGATGGCTGTTGTTCCTTATAAAAGTGTAACAATAAACAAGGTAGAACCATGGAAACAACCAGTAAACTGGCAGAAAGCTGTGGGATTGTGAGGTATAATGAGGAACATACACATGGGGATTGTTACATGCTAATGAGAAACACACATCACAAAATGTATACTGTAACGCACTACACCAGGCAGACCAATCTAGGCATACGCACATCTACCCTGTCATTAAGCCCTCGAATGCACAGCAGCTACAGTAGCTACATGTATCAAACTGACACTCTGTAGACCTGCTCGACCCACCCCCTATCCAGTGAAGAACAGCCCCCCCCATGCTCTCTCTTGGAGTCTGCTCCAACTGGTCGATCACCTCATCGTCTCAAAGTCATTTTCCAGAAACATCTTATTTGCTCTGAGTGATGTGGTTCTGGTGGGTTCCCAATGCCTTCTTTGTGGGTTCTGCCACAAGGGGGAACCCTGGACATTGCCTCATCGTGGCGGGATTCTGCAGCGAGACACTGAACAGAGTCAGATGGTTCTATGGGTTCCAGAACTTGAGGTTCTTGAGGAGGTAAATATATCTTGACAAGCTCAGACTTGACTAATGGGGGAAAGACATATGGCCTGTGGTTACTTTGCTGAAACATACGCAGTACACCACTTTGATGTTCCAACTGTTCTAAAGTGTTATAAACATCCTGGGTCCCATTTACACGCCAGTTGTTCATTAATGCATACCCCATCTAGTGATATGCAAATATGATTTAGGACCTTTTTACTCAAGAATGTGTTTGCTTTCTATAATTGTGTTTGATCTCTGTATTTGATTCTGGTATGGGTGTGTATAATGTACCAGTAGCTTACATTATTATGATTTTGTTTGAGCCCAGAAAGAGTTGCCTCTGAATTGTTATTCAGGTGAGTGCATTTTAACCAAACAACATTATTTACTGCTGGAAGGAACCTTTAGGGCTGTATCTTGTGGTTTCAAACAATGACTGAATTCTGCTTGGGTCGATATCAAGCTGGGTTTCTGTCGGCGAGGGGATTTTGAATTACATACTGTATATGGCAATATCCTATCCTGCTGTGCCTCAGTGGCTGACATGGTAACCCATAATCAACTGCTAATCGCATGTTATCCCTATAATAAGGTCAGACGAATTACGGTTCCAGTTGCATCCGTGTAGTTATTAAACACATGCGATCAAGTTTTCCAAGTCCCAATTTCATCCTCCGAATTTCCTCGCCCCTGAGAAGAAAAACCTATAAATACAGATTATTTTAAAGGGCTGACTTCCTGCTGGAGCACCCTAGGACTCTGCTATAAAATGGAGGCCTATGAGGGCTAGAAACCTATATAAAATGTAGCACTAGGCCTACTAGTGCTAGAAACCTATATAAAATGTAGGCCTATGCAGGCTAGAAACCTAAAGAAAATGTAGGCTTACGAGGGCTAGAAACCTATATAAAATGTAGGCCTACATGAGCTAGAAACCTATTGTCCCTATAAAATGTAGGCCTACGCTGGCTAGAAACCTATATAAAATGTAAGCCTACGAGGGCTCGAAACGTACCGGAATGCTGTGAGTCTGAGAACCCTGGGTCTCCATGGCAACCGTCTCCCCACAACAGAAACAGACTCGTATTCTCTAACAGGAGAAAATAGAGCGAGCACATTGAAAATGTTTTCCCAAGTGATACAGGCTGGTTCTGGAGGCGGGTTCCTGTGGTGGGGGCCTGCTTCAGTATGTGGGAATGCTCTCCGACCACTGGAATATAAAACGTCAGAGGAGCAGCTGCGACCTGTGCATGCTAGTGTGCAGAATAATTGGATTTATTCTGTGCACTTTATTTATCACGCCCCGGTTGGCTTGGGAAAGATTCTGGTGTGTGTTCTGTCTGGTGTGCATATCGATGGCGGAGTAAAGCTGAGGTTCCAATTCAGACTACGCACTGGATGGAAAAACTGCAAACAGAAAAGTCACTTTTGAAATGAATCAAATGTAAGCTATGTGGCCTGGCTTTCAAGACATTGGACAGATCTGTTTGAGTCGCCTAGCAACTAATTTCATTTCCTTTATTTAACCAGGTTTAGACCCATTGAGGTTAAAATCTCTTTTTCAAGAGCGACCTGGCCAAGATGGCGGCAGTACAACAGGTTTCATATAGGCCTGT
The DNA here is from genome assembly GCF_949987555.1 of Borostomias antarcticus. Classification (NCBI taxonomy): domain Eukaryota; kingdom Metazoa; phylum Chordata; class Actinopteri; order Stomiiformes; family Stomiidae; genus Borostomias; species Borostomias antarcticus. The sequence continues at coordinate 13,925,559 of NC_140238.1, forward strand.
AGGCTACACACATTAAAAACAATTAACTCAAAAGTGCCATACAGGCTTGGGATTTTTTAAAGGTTGTATTTACTTGATATCTTACCTTTATCTTGTTTTATTGTATTTTATTTTTCCTGCTTTTTGTTAATTTTATGTATATTTTTATGTGCAGCACGCCGTGCATGTATAGGCTAGCCTACTCTCTGTTGTAAAGCACTTTGAGCTGCATTTATTTGTATGAAAGGTGCTGTACAAATACAGTTGTATTATTATTATTATTATTATTATTATTATTATTATTATTATTATTATTATTATTATTATTATACAGTAAAAGTGCAGGGAAGCCATAGAATCCTAATTAATTGTCTTCATCACCTGTCCTTCCTCGTTTGTCCATCTGTATGCTTCTATACCCTCTATAACTGTCCGTCGACGGTCTCCCGGCACAGAACCGCGGGGCTGCGTTCGGCCTCGATCCCCACCTCACCAGTTAACTTTTACAGCCCAGTTTGTCAGCCTGTACACTGGGTCCATTGTATCAAGACAGGCTGGACGCACAGCCACGGGAGAATGATGGGCGTGGCTGTGGGGAGTGTCTTCTCCCATCATCTCACGAGTCGTGTCTAAATCGGGCCTGGGCAGATGGATGACCTAACGGTCTCTCTTTGCTCCACACTGGCTGTTTGTGTGCACGCTTCCCAGTGACAGATTAGACAGGGTGAGGATGAAATGGAAGTATAGTTTTTGATGATTGCACATGTAGCTCTTTGTTATGCTATTAAATAAGGTCAATGATATTGATTGCAGACTGTTGAGTTAGCTAGTTGGCTAACAATAGGCTAATGTAGGTTGCTGCTTAGTAATTAGTGATTAGCTATTAGCCACTAGGCTTGAGAACCATAGGCTTCTTAATTAGCTGTCATTACAGTAATGTTACTTGGATATCCTAATCGATTGCAGATAGTGAGCTAGGAGTGCATATTGGGGGATGTGGATAAAATTGCAAGAATAAAAACGCAATAGGCCTACAAGTGAGACAATGGAAGGTGAGAGGTTTGAAGTAAACACCAACAACAGGAAAGGCAATGACAAAAGAGGGAAAGGGCTTGAGACAGATGTGATGAGGAATCAGACTATCCCACATGAGCAGTTAAACAGCTGTTTCCCGTAGTCTGAGGGACATGAGACAAATCATAAAACACATTTAGGAAGTGACTACCGTCGCAGCACACTCAACTGACATGCCATGCCGTGAGTTGAGTCAAACTGTTATCTCATTGGCTGGTCTGTGTGGTTAAGGCGGAGGGGGAAAAATCTGATCTGTCTCTCTCACAGACCATGACCACATTCCCCGGCCCAGATAAGGAGCAGAGCAGAGGAAAACCCTGGTGTTGCTCTTGGAGGCTACAGCAAAGAGCAGTTATGATGTTGGGGCTTGGTTAACTAATCTCTCTGACGGTGCCCTTCACTGGACAGTGTAAAGCGGGGTTTATTATTTATTTATTTAAACTCCAGTGAAGGGGTTTGAGCCAGAGCAGTACTTGACCTTCATGTCTCTGCCCCGCTGGGCCCTCCAGGCCCGCTGTCACAACTCATCACAGGCCACGGGCACACAATAGCACAATAGGTGCGAGATAACGTGATAAAACAGCTGGTCTTTCTGAGACACAGATATCCGTGACTTCTTCAGTGTAATGCTTGACAAATCCCACATCTCTCCCCCCGGACAATGTTACCCGGCTCCAGAGAACATGGGGGGGGGCAGGGGGGGGGAGGTGACATGAAAGACTCCAGGACAGAAGGGGGGGTGCTGGTGTGGTATGAGCAGGGAAGAGAGACAAGAAGGGTCCCGGCCTTGACGCTGGCATGGTGCCAGGGTGTCGAGTCTCTCTGCTACTCTCATCTATTAGAAATGTTAGTGCGCATGCCAGCCCTCCCTGACCTGTGCCGAGCAATTATGTGTTAACCACAGGGGGGGGTTGTGGAGGGGCTTTGGGTCCAGGGGGGGACAAGGGAAAGCGGAGAGGGGAGAGGGGCCGGGGATGCTGTCTGGACCCTCAGGGTAGGAAGGAAGATCTGGGGTCCAGTCCCCCTCCTATTCCATCATTAGCCTCAGAGTTCGAAACGCCTGTTGATCCAGTACGGCTGTGCTCAAGCCTAACACTCAGGGAGGCAGTGCAGAGAAGTGGATAAATTGGTTTACTGGTCTGGGATCCAACACACACACACACACACACACACACACACACACACACACACACACGTCCGGGTCTACCGGTGAACTTAAGCACAGTAGGCTCTCCCTTGCAGACAGATATGAAAAAGTAAATAGGAAGGCAGCGTGTTTGCGGTCGTGAGAGAGCATCTGCAGGTCAGATCCACATCTGCTGGATGTTAGAGCAGGGAAGAGATGCTATGACAGAGTACACAGGGTGGGGGGACAGCAGAGGAGGGGTGGGGTCCAGACTCCAGACTTCCGGAAGGATGACTACCCTACGGAGCAATGAGGTGGGTGTTGATCACAATTATGCAACAGCTATTATGTAATATCACAAAACAGCACTGAAGACATCGACGACGTAAGACGACAATCGTGATAATGATGAGGATGATTCAGCTCTGGTCAATCTCCGTGCCCCAATGGGCCTCTAGAATCAGCGTGGGCCAGCGAGCCTTTGGGAGCGGTTATCCAATCACCGCATTAATTCACAGCGGACAGAAACAGTGAGACTTTCTTTGGCAGTCACCAACTAACTGTGAATCAAATCTGGAGTTCATCTAAATGTGAGAGAGGGGGTGGGGGGGGGGGGGGGGGGGTTGGCTGCAGTGGCTTGACTGTCTGCTGGAGGATCTGCATCCAGGCGGTTCACTGGGTTCGGCCACTGCCACTGGCCTGACCGTTGTCATGGCGCTAAACATCAACAATCCCTCTTCAGAGACAGCTGGCCTCCTCCTTCCTCTGGACCTTAGTGTCTCAATCAGTGGGTTCACATCCTTAAAACAAATATTACTATTTCAGCTTTCAAATATTTCAGTTTTCACAAGACAAACGTGGTGTGTAAACATCCCGCAGACAGAGTCCTGACATGCAGGCATGCGGTTGTTTCTGTATTCAGAGTTTAGGGCAGAGATGTTGGAACATGAGGGGGAAACGTGATTACAATCCCTGGAGACTGGTCCTGGGCTGAATCTAGTGACCCACACACCTTCCCATCCAGTATGACAGTATGAGTCTGGCCGGTTTATTGAGGGTTTTGTCCATCTGTTAGATGGATTTCATCTCTGGTAGTTCCACAGTCCCACCAGCCTGTTCTATATGTGGATGTGCTGCACAGTAGATGGTGGAAATATTATTTCATAATGTGAGTCACAATCTCTCTGCACTCAATGAAGGAGAAATATGGTCCAAAAGAGAAACGTCAGACGCCGTAATTAGCCTACTTTCTCCCAGTGACAGAAAAGTCATTACAAAGACAAAAGATAGAAAGGATTTTTCCAGAATACTTTCGGAGTCTGCTGGATTGGTGGTGATCTTGAGAAGGTTTATTGGTGAATGTCTCTTTGTGAGATCACATGCTCCTTCAGATCCTACGGAGCAGAGAGGTCGGAGTAGAAGCTCCACAGGCCCCCAGCCTTAATCCCTATTAATCTGAGCGGACCCCATTTCATTTGGCCACACTTTTGACCCTGTGTGTGTTTAGGTCTGTGGCCAAGACTATCTGTCATCATTTGGGCAGGCCGATCTAATAAGAGTTCTCTGTTGGCAGCCTAGTGAGTCTGCATAGTCTATTAGCGGAAGGGACTTCTGTTTGGTATCCAGGCAACCATATTGTTCCCGTGGGCGGGGCCAGAGCTCCATGGTCCAGTCTGGTCAGAGGGATGGAACTGGAATAGAAACTGACCAAATATGGATTACATCTACACAACAACACTAAACATTAAATCTGAAAATCTATAATTGATTGCATTGACAAAAAACCTTGGAAAGATGTGACATGATTTGCATTGGTGTATTGCATCAGTCTTTGCGCGCGTGTGTGTGTGTGCTAGCTGATGCAATACTACCTGTTCCTTGTCATGGAGTGAAACTATTGCAGATTCTTCCAAAGTGATGTACTGTAAGGCTGAAACTACACAGTAGGCGGCAAGCATTCCTTGATCTGTCAATCACCCTTTCAAAACAGCCCTAGAACAAGAATGCTTTAGGGTCACTCTGTACACTTCCTACCTCGTGTTCACGGTTACCTACCTGGGTTCACACCTTAAATAACTCCAGACCTGTCAATCAAGCTCAGGCCATGTGAATGACACACCCAACAAAGCAACCTGTCTGCACTTCCATCGGAAAAAAAAGGCCCGCACACACTATTACTGTACACTAGCACAGTGGTGAATCAGGCATTGATGCGTGTCTTTCCCTGACAGCAGTCTACACACAGGAGTGGGACGGCCTTCTACTGTGACAGCCAGGAGCTGAGGACAGAGGGAAATGAAGCAGAAGTAAATAAACAGAAGAGAGTACACACTGTTGTCATCACACAACAAACCTCCCACACATACTGTATCTAGTGAGGGGAGAGCAGCATGGCTGGTGTGGGCTTGCATGGTAATAAGTTGCATTGTGAACAGGGAGGGACAGTCGGGTGAGTGGGGTTGTGGATGGACTCTGACTACAAGGCGGGGCAGGGCAGAGGCCAGCACGGGTGTTACAGTCTAAAGGGTTCTATATAGAACCATGTGGAACAACAGAAGAATCTTCAAGGGGAAAAAATACCTCAAAATGGTTATTCTATGGATCTTTTCTTCAGAGGTGTCTTCTAGTGCCTCCATCTGAACGTCATTAAGACGAAGGAGATGCTAGTGGACTATGGGAAGAAGCAGGAGAGGATCTAAAACCCCCTTAATATCAATGGAACCTCATTGGAGAGGGTGGACAACTTCAAGTATCTTGGTGGATCTGACATGGACCAAAAACGCACGGTGGTGACGAAGTCAAGGCAAAGGCTGTTCCACCGCAGCGAGGAAATTCCAAGTGTCTCCCCGGATACTCAGGGGTTTCTACACATGCACTACTGAGAGCATCCTGAACGCCAACATCACCGCCTGGTCTGGCAGTAGAGTGGTACAGTCAGTCACAGGGGAGACTCTCCCACATCCCTGGGATGTCTACACAAGGCGGTGCACAACCAGGGCCAGGAAACTCCTGAAGGATACCAGCTACTCAGAGAGCAGCCTCTTCTCTCTGCTGAGGTACCGCATACTCAGAAACAACTCGGGCTTCCCTTGGACCATCAGGATCCTGAATGAGTAGACTGCCTGTTGAAACTCGGGATTAAACTCCACAACAACTCATGTTTACTCCTATACACCTCATATTTATCCTATATACATATCTACATTCTGTACTTGTGAATATACATATCAATACAATATATGCAGTACAGTAGACCCATACTTCTTTCAGACCCATACATACGCTTATTTAATTACCCCAACTGTCCCAGCATCCCTTTCATATACAGGTATATGCATATACTTTGTACCTTGTATTTAGATGTACTGTATAATACATTGATTCTTTCATTTTTACCTCTCTTGATTGCTTAGTGTGTGCACATTCTAGGAGCTCAGAACATTTCGCTACTCGTATCTATATGATGCAGTATGTGACAAATAAATCAGACTTTGACTTTTCTATTGTCATAAACAGTTCTATACAGTATACTGTTAGTATAGTAGAGTGTAGATTGTGTGTGATCGAGTGTACATAGGCCCATGTCATATTTGTTTATAAAATGAGGTTAGCGTGAGTGAAACCGCCCATGGTTGAGTGAGGTTGACCAGGAAGGAACCACAAAAAACACATCAACAGTATATAAAGTTTAATTAGGGATTAAGAAGACAGAAACAACAGCCTTTTTTCTAGTCCTGAAGTGTTCAAAGCCCTACTACACAGAATAGTTCAAAATCATCACAATAATAAGTCATAGAATACGAAAGCACATTCTTCCTTCCAGAATGATTTGTCAGCAGTGTCTCAGACCTTTGGTTCTAGAAGCTACCTAATACAGGTAAAGGCAATACTAAGTTCAGCATCTCAGGAAAAAGAACAGTAGGGTTATATTTACTTGAATAAAACATCTAAAACCGTAGAGAATTGTACAGCTCATGTTTTCCTCCTCCACGTCCCACGTACAGGGGCTAGTAAAACGCCTTCTGAAATGTTCCAGAAATCGTGTTCAATAAATACGCCCTTTCTTCTGGCAACAAACAATCAATTAACAATCAATCATAAAGTTTTCCATGCCCAAAGCCTCATGCATAAACTACCCGGTCAAACCGGAATCAGAAAGCAGTGGTAATACCATTTTTAAACAATGTCCAGATTTCTCTTTTTAAACTCCACCAGAAAATTAAATGTCACTATCATTTTTTTTTATGAATGCTGTTGGGAAGCCAAACTGTAAATCTGGGTCTTATCGTCCAACAGCTAGGTCTTAATATCCTCCAGCACATTAAGACCTAGGTGAGACTCCTCTGCCTGTCAGCAGGTCCCCATCAACGCTGCGCCTTCCCTCACCCATAATGCACCTCTCCTTAATGAGCATCACTTCTCACCTTCCCCCTCACACAGGGCTTAAATCGCACTGCGAAGGGTGCTCAAATTGAAAGGGAAAGGATTTTAACGCTTTTATTGCAGTTCTTGAAGTGAAATCAAAATGTGGGGTTGCAACATTTACCCATAAATACATCTACTGTATGTAAACATGACAAATGACAGTCATCATAAAAGTGAGCACTAGGCCTCCGGGCCCTAAAGTTTTAGTGTTGGGGGGTGCTGGAGCAATCACAGAGGTCCTAGGAGGAGGAGTCTAGTACACGGATGAATCAGACCCGAGTTACAGCACTGACTCTCTGGGATACACAACATACTACAGTAATACTCGTTAGTACGCCATCCAGTACTATACAGTAGTGTAGCCTACAGTTATTATGGTGCTCAGCAGATATGCCAGGGACCCTGTCTACTGCTATAGTTCTACTTAGTGTTCAGTCATGTGTTTGTCATGAGTGTCCTCCTGGGGGTCAGTCTAGGACAGGGGGACACCGAGGTGGGCCTGGGACAGGCTGGGGAGCACCAGAGAGGGAGGGGGGAGGAGCTGGAGGCAGGGAGTGAGAGAGGACTGGAGCTGGAGGTGGGACGTCTGGAAGCGGGGCTTCCAGAGGGTTGGGTCTCAGGTGTCTCTATGGAGGAGGGGGGGGAGGCGGGGCTTCCAGAGGGTTGGGTCTCAGGTGTCTCTATGGAGGAGGGGGGGTAGTGGGGGGTGGGAGAGGGTGTTGGGGTGGAGGTTGGGGGAGGAGGAGGAGGATCAGGCTCAGGGCTAGAGGGTGTTGGGGTGGAGGAGGAGGATCAGGCTCAGGGATCGGTGACAGCGCTGGGCTCCTGGTCGTAGACATAGCTGCCCACTCCACCAGTGTTCACCCCTGGAAGACACCAGATAACACACATAAATACACACACACGCACGCACACACACACACACAATCATCTGAGGGTCAGATGCTGCAACGTGCAACTTGCAAGTGTGCATCTGAGTGTCAGGCCTACAAGTTACATCACATTTTATGTGGAACTGTTTCTCAACAAACACTTTATTATGTACGGGAGGACTGTGTTGCAATCGTCCTGTACTAACACTTGCCTTGTGTAAGAAGTGCATGTTCCTGTGTTTCAGGATCCAGTACATTATGTACCCTAGCTGACACTGTATAGGCCACTAGCACCACCTAGTGGCCATATTCAGAAGACTACTTCCTGCAGAGCAAGACCAGAGGGGTTCCTACCTTTGGGTCCGAAGAGCACAGCATAGCAGGGCTTGTGGCAGTAAGGCTGACCATCGTGCTGTAGAAAAACACAACACAGAGCCCAAATTCGTCGATTGAAAACATCAGATTCACCACAACAACAAAAAAATTTCTATCTTCTCCTCTTCAACCTCTATTCTACCGTTACTCCCTCCCCCCCTCCCTCCCCCTATCCTGTCCAATTCAGAATTGTTTGTTTTGAAGGTTTTAAGCGGGCTGGTGCCATCCTATCTAGCGGAGCTCTCGCCCCACCATACTCCAGTCAGAGCACTGAGGTCCACCAGCCAGTAGCAGCTGGGTGTTCCCAGATCCAGGCTCAAACATCGCCATGGCTGCCCCTAGTCTCTGGGTTGTTTACCAATCCACATAAGAACTGCCCAGACCCTAGGACTTTTTAAGTCATTGTTAGACCCACCTCTTCTCGTTCTCGTTCCTCTGCATTTAATTCGAGTTAAGCTAGACCCCTCGACGTCATTTTAAATTGTACTGCTATTCTGTGTATGTATTATTACTATGGTGATTGTTTGCTATTATCTTGGTATTTAAGCCTGTTCAGCAGTTTGGTCAACTATGGTCGTTTTAAATGTGCTATAGAAATGAAGTTTGACTTGACTCTCCCTCTCCCTCATCCTCTCCCCCTCCCTATCACCCTTTCTCCCTCTCGTCCGTCCCTCCCTCCCTCCCTCCCTCCCTCCCTCCCTCCCTCCCTCCCTCCCTCCCTCCCTCTCTCACCTCTGCATGGCTTCCAGCAGTCAAGGTCTTGCTGCACCTCTCACAGCGAAGACAGGGCCGATGCCAGTCCTTCCCCAGCGACGTCACTTTCTCCGCTGTCACACACACACACACACACACACACACACACACACACACACACACACACACACTTCACTATGGCAACCGCTTCAAAGGTTCCCACCTCTAAAACCTCCGTCTCGCTTCATGGACTGTGTGACTACTAGCTGGCGGTGGCGAGGGAGCTACGTACCAAAGTAGACCTTCTTGTTGCACCTGGGACACAGGTTTGCCTCTCCGGAGAACGTGGTGATGCTGGCAGCTACACGGAGAGGGAGAGAGCGAAAGAGAAAGAGGGAGAGAGAGAGAGAGAGAGAGAGAGAAAGAAAGAGACAGAGTGAGACTTTTTACACTCTTTATTGAGACATCGTCACAATAAACTAAACACCCAAAACGTAAAAACTATACTTTATAATCTTAAAAACAAACCACAACACACACACACACCCGTATTAAAAGTCAAAAGTTAGGCCTACACAGGATGTGTGACCTGTGGCCTGTCGCTGTGGGAAAGCCTAGACTGAGAAACTCCCCCTGGAGCTTCCCTCCTGAACCCTGAACCCACTGACTCAGCCCCCGCAGGAAACACTCCTCTCCTCTGGCAGGAAGTTCCCTTATCTCACGACTTCCTGGTCGATGCACTCATTATGCATGCTCACAGGCGCACACACACACACACACACACACACACACACACACACAGCAAGTTTGTACATACCTTTCACCGGGGCCCTGGCGGGAGCTGCCGTCACCTTCTTCTCAGGGTTGGGGGCGGAGTCCACGGCGCTGGGTGCAGGAGGCGGGGCCTCGTACACGTAGGAGCCTGCCCCCCCGATGTTCACACCTGGACACGCAGAGGAGACTTGGTATCTGCTCTGTTTGACCCTCTCAGTTTGTTATGTTGACACTGTTAACACTGCTGTCGAAAGTTGATCATGCGCCCTGCACTGGCCGTCAGCCGCCAAGTGTACTGCACCTTTTGGTCCGAAGAGGGCGGCATAGCACGGCTTGTGGCAGTAGGGCCTTCCGTCATGCTGGCGGAGGAGAGAACGGGGGAAGAGGAGGAGAGGACAAGGATGACACACAGTGAATGAAACAGGACCAGAGGGAACAATTCTGACAGCCACATTAAAGCAAGCACCTGAGCTGTGACTGTAAAAAAAAACAAAAAAAACATAAATGTTATTATTGCATATAGTGTGTGTGTGTGTGTGTGTGTGTGTGTGTAAGGGCAAGAGAGGGTGAGAGGGAGATAGTGTGACAAGGGAGTCTGGCTAACTCTCCAGTTTCCATTCTGGGCTGCTGTATGTGTCACTTCCTTCACCAGATAATGAAACTGATGGTGTCCAGGAGACAGACTGTTGAATAGAGAAACACTAACACACTGACAGTGTTGTGTGTGTGTGTATAGACTCCAGATACACCTGCAACATGTTGGGAAAATGATGGTCATGTAGAAGTGCGCGCATGTGTGCACACGCGGTTAGTTGGGGGATCTGGACCAGTGTCCAGAGGACACGCCAGGAAGTCACACCACCCACAATCCATCTCCCACATTAGTCCCCCCCCCCCCCCCTTCCCACGAGTGCCCTGGGACAGAGGAGGTTCTGCTCTGCTCTCTCAATGATGCATTAACCACAGCAGAAAACGAGACCCACCCACGGCCCTCACACTCACCGATGACATTTACGGGGCCCGGGCGCAAGTGGGCGGGCCCCCCGGAGACCATCGCTGATGGCTTTCTCAGGAAGACACAGAGGCGAACACAGAGGGCTCATTGTACGCCTAGACTGGACTGGAACTGGCCGGGTCTGGACCGGCAACAGAGTGAGACTGTACACCGATTCGCTGGTCTCCGGTTCTGCTTTGCTCCGGCACCCACGGACTCCCTAAAGATGGATTATCCATCCGGGGGCTATGCTGCCGCCGCCCCCCCCCCTCAGCCATCCAGCCCTGCTGCCCCCCCCCCCCCCCCAGCCTGCTAAGCCCCCCAGAGCCCCGGGGATCAGACGCCGCCACGCCGGATCGCCGGATCAACACGGCTGTGATCTTATCAGAGGAGGACTCGCTCTCTACGGACGGCTGGACCATCTGCCGGCAGCCCCCGGGGGCACGCCGTCCTCCCTCGCCCCCACGGACGAGAGGCCGCGCTGGGCTTCAACCCCCCCCCCCCCTCCCTGGCCTCCTTAAAACGAACAGGCTGTGTAGCTCCCTGACTTGATATGTTTCCGTGATGATATGACATATACTTTTTCCGAAGGCAGCTTGCCATGGCAACGCGGGGATTTGATGGAGAGAGAGAAAGAGAGAGAGAGAGCGGGAGGGAGGGAGACAGAAAGAGAGAGTGGGAGACAGAGTGTGCATGTTTGTCGGCGTATGTGTGTGTGAGAGAGAGAGAGAGCGAGAGAGAGAGAGAGAGAACATGCCATCATACGGCGAGATTAAAAGACAGAACAGCGTCCTCCGAGGTCTGCAGGGAAATTGCTTTTGTGTACAAAACGTCAGAGATCCCATGGTTCCTGTTGAGAGGGCTGTGAGGGGAGGGACCTGACGTGGCCAGAGACGGACCGCAGCACTGCCACAGGACAGAGCGGGTGAGGATGAAATGTTTGGAGAGGTCAACAGGCAATAACAGGAGCTGAGCCGGCCCCCGGGGCAGGGTGGAGTGGCCTCGTCCTAGCCCCCCAGTCTGGGCCTGGGAGAGGGAACAGGCAGCGCCGGGGCTAGCCAACGACCGTGACGTTGATGTTACCCTACGCCTGACCTCCCCAGACATTCCATTTTCACCTGTTCCACCTCCCCCTCCCTCCCTGTGCTCTCTCTCGCTCGCTCTCTTCCTCTCCTATCTCCACATCACAGTGAATGTGTGTGTGTGTGTGTGTGTGTGTGTGTGTGTGTATGTATTGGCCTCTACAGCCAGCTGAAGACCCCCAAATGACCAGGCCCATCAACAGGAGCACTACTGTATGTGCTACATTGATTTGTATGAATGGTGCTAAATAAATAAAATCACACTGACATTGACAATCATACTCTGCTTAGAGTGATCGCCGATGATATATAGTATATGTGTGTGTGTATATGTGTGTATATTAAGTATGTATGTGTATGTGTGTGTGCGTGTGTATATATATATATATATATATATATATATATATATATATATATATATGTGTGTGTATATATGTGTGTGTGTATATATATATGTGTGTGTGTGTGTGTGTGTGTGTGTGTATGTGTGTGTGTGTGTGTGTGTGTGTACAGTATCTGGTCATCTCCTCCTCACCTCAGCGTGCCCCCCTGCGTTCAGGGTCTTGTTGCAGCGCTCGCACTTCAGACAGAACTTGTGCCAGTCCTTCCCCAGAGAAGACACCTTCTCAGCTGAACGGAAGAGAGAGAGAGAGAGAGAGAGGAGAGAGAGAGGGAAGAGAGAGAGAGAGAGAGAGAGGAGAGAGAGGAAAAAGAGAGCGAGAGAGGGGGGGGGAGGCAGGAGAGAGAGAGGGAGGAGAGAGAGAGGGAAGAGAGAGCGAGAAAGGGAGGAGAGAGAGGGAGAGAGGGAGGAAGGAAGACTGTAATTAGTGCAAACATTCCAATAGAGCAGCGTTCACAGAGGCTTGACCTCAAGAAGCTCAAGATTCCCCATCGTTTTCTCATCCATTAAGGCTAATTCCTCTGTGTTCTGTCATAACTTCGTTATGTCTCCCTGTGGCAGAGGGTGACAGTAAGAGAAAGGGCCTTCTTCATCGCTCCATAATTGACAGGGCTACTGACTTTTCGGTGTGCCCAACCTATTTGAAGGCCCTTTGGGAGGGGTAGGGGTCTGAGGAGAATACTGACTATATATACACACACACATGCACACACACCACAGCAGGATGTGATGTCACGGCGGGCTGGGCAGTCAGTGACGTGAGTTTGTGTCCAGCTGGGCGACGGGTTGTCAACAGCTAACCCACATCCCTTTGTACAGTATACCCCCCTTCCTCTCTCTCCTCGACCCCCTCCTTCCGTCCGACCCCAGCCCCCCTTCTGTCCCTCCCCCTCTCTCCCAGACCGGACAGGCCCCAGTCGTCCTAATTATAGTCCTTCCAATTATACATGTGGGCCTGCAGACAATGGGCCCGGCGAGGCCCCCGCAGGGCCGGCTAACCTTCCAGAGGAAACACCTCCTCTTATCACTTTCCTCCCTCCCTCCCTCCCTCTGTTCTCTCCCTCCATCTGTTGTCCCGCTTCCTCCCTTTCCCATCTCCACCAATAAGCCGGGCTTGTGTGTTTTCACTGTTGACTGCTCTGAAACACAGGCCCTCCCACGCAGAGCGCCCGGGAGAACGCGTCCGTAGCGCAGGGCTGGCTGGGACGTCCGGCCAGCTGAGCGCACCGGGCCACCTCCTCCCAGCAGGCCCGGGTCCCGGCCCGGGGGGACCCTCCTCAGTCCTGCCCTGGCGCAGGGTTTAGGGGGCGGAGCGACGGAGGCGCTCTTTCACAGTTTGGATCGGCCCCGCCTCACGATTCGTTCGATTCCTGCAGATCAGGAGCTATATTCAATCCAGGGGGTTCTGGTCCCAATGAGCATGGAAACAGTACGTATCATGTGTGCTCGGAAGAAAAAAAGACAAACGTGCTCTCGCTCGGCTGTGTGAACTCAGACAGCAGCAGAGAGACAGAGTCCTGGCAGCTCAGATCGCTGTTGATGTTAAAAGGCCCATGAACTCCAATTAAAAATCACTCACAGGCAACAAACCACTTCTATCATTAGAAGCAGATTATGATTGAACTTGTTCTGGTATCGCGATAAGGTACTGTGTATTAGGAACATGTCCATGTACTGTCTCCTCCTCAGTGGGTATAAAGAGCAAAAAGTCAAAAATAATGTCTGAAATAAAGACACATAGGGGCGAATTCACTAAAGCAAATTGCGCCCGCTAATTGCACCATAATATTGCGCGTCAGTTGCGCCCGCTATGTGCTCCGTTTTAAAAACCTATTCACTAAAGACATTGCGCTAATAATATCCCAGCGCAAACACGCCCATTCGGTGTTTGCGGCTGAGTGCAATTTGCTGCTGATATAGGAAATGACTATAAATACTGCGCATACAGCGCATACAACTCGTATGCATATCATTGGACGATGGCAGACAGAAAAAGAAAGATACGATTTTCAGACAGCGAACTTGAAGGCCTCACGGACGAGGTTCAAAAACATGTCTCACAGCTTTCGGTAAAAAATATCACGACTGCAGCAAAAAATCATATTTGGGGTTTAATTTCCCAATCAGTCAGTGCCATTTGTGTGTGTAAACGCGGAAGACTGCAAACGGAGGTGGAATGATTTAAAAAGACGAACAAAGGAAAAATTGTCATTTTATGTTATGCAAGTTGCAGCACGATGATCTGGCATACTTTTGGGGGAGTGTATAACATTGCCCCACCGGTACGATCTAGGCATCTAAACGGCTTTTCAGGATTCCAAATGTGCACTCAATCACACCGCGCGTCCTGATGTGAGCCCAGTTGTACGCCGCCTCTCCAACGTTGGAAGGATTACGCACGGGAGTCATCATCCATGGCTGAAGATGATACCTGCCGTCACCTATGATACAAAAGCAAAATATTTTCAAGACCATTCAAATAAAACAAATATTGTGTAGGCTATGTTTTTATTTATTTATTTATAGCTATATCGGCCCCCAGCCGTTCAATGAACAGCTATAGGGAATGCACAGTTTCGCGTATAGACTATTATACGCACAGTTTCGTGCTATGTAGGCTATTATATTCATTGGGGGAGCTTGGACTCGCTGGGGACGGGTGGAGAGACGCATAGTCAACTGAGCCTCCCCAGACGCGACTTCATCCTCCAGTTGGCTGAAGAGCTGCGCGCTCTGGTGTCCAAACAGTTACCGCGGTGGTTCTAGTGTTAAATCAAAAAGTGACCTTCTAAATATTCTCTCACGAACAACATGCCTGGCATTGCGATGCCTTCGCCTCGCAACAATCACTGCTGACATGATCAGCGGACAGGCTGGCCGCGACACACCCCTTGCGCTTAAATACCACCACGTTTCTGAAAACGGTATTAATTTCACTTTAACTGCGTGAGGCAATTTGCGCCGATGTTTGTGAATTGGGCGGGTTTTGCAATAATGTTCATTTGCATAGAAAGGGGAACATTCTCCGCCCATATTACCTAATTTAAATATGAGCTAATAACACCGGCGCAGAGCAACGCAATGACGAACGCAACGCAGTTAACACCGTATTTCACCCTTTGCGAGGGCTTTGTGAATAGCAAACATAATTTTTGACTTATTTGCACAGGCTTTGCGTCAGGAAAAGCTGCGCAATCCTTTAGTGAATTCGCCCCATAGTGTGCGTGCGTTTGTGGTGATAAAACTGCCCAGTTAAACTCCTCCTCGGTTTAAAAGGCTGTTATCATCACAAGAGAGAGGTCATTAGTCTGGTGTTAAGAGGCGTGTCTGTCTGCCTTGTGTGAGTGTGTGAGATATAGAGGGGTGTGTGTGTGTGTGTGTCTGGTCCAGCTGTTTATCCCCTGTCAGAACAGACTGGGGCATTTTGAGACCTACAGTACAGTATTTTGATGAACACATACTTCCTCGCACAGAGAGAGAGAGAGAGCGAGAGAGAGAGAGTGTGGGTGTTTAATGACCAACCCCCTAATGAAAGGTCACTTGTCTCACTAACATAGCGAGCTGAGGGCAAGTGAACACACTTGCACAAACAGACACAAGTTCACAATCTGACCTTTACTGTTCATACCGATGATGATGCGCAATCTCCCAGAGTCCACAGTTCAAGCTACAGCGGGTTACAGCACCGTAACCTTTGGCTAACCCCCAAAAAACACTGGACTACAGTAGTCAGACTGCGGGAGCACACCGAGGAGACGACGACACAGCGTACTGTTGGGCATCGCAAGACAAAGAACCGATGATGGTGGAAAGCAGACAAAGGTCAGGGAGTTTAGACACATGATACCTGCATTCATAAGCTGCTTAGCAGGGCTCCTGAGGTAAGCCCTTGCGGCACCTCTGCATTGTCAATATTGCTTCATCTCCAGAGATGAGCTTAGCCAGCTCCTATTTGCTGCATTATTTATTGCATTTACTCAACCCGACCTAACGCCAGGAAGGTGTGGATTAAGCCTAACCCCTCTGTGGTCACAAACGTCGGAGTAAGACCTTCAACTTGACCCAGGAGATTTACCAAACCACCCGAGGAAGTGACCCTCCAGGTCCGTGAGCGAGCGCAGCCTGAAACCCTCCAGGTCCGTGAGCGAGCGCAGCCTGAAACCCTCCAGGTCTGTGAGCGAGCGCAGCCTGACCCTCCAGGTCCGTGAGCGAGCGCAGCCTGATACCCTCCAGGTCCGTGAGCGAGCGCAGTCTGAAACCCTCCAGGTCTGTGAGCGAGCGCAGCCTGACCCTCCAGGTCCGTGAACGAGCGCAGCCTGATCCTCCAGAGTGTTTCCTGCGCAGGTCAGCGGCCAGAGGAAACTCCTGGCCCTGTCTTAGCAACAGTTACCATGGCAGTGGTTCAGTTTCCCAGCACCTGAGTCTTGAGGGTGAATGTGAGACCAAGGCGCTGTGTATCTGTTTGTCTGTCTACCGTCTGTCTGTCTGTCTGTCTGTCTACAGTCTGTCTGGCTACAGTCTGTCTGTCTGGCTACAGTCTGTCTGTCTGGCTACAGTCTGTCTGTCTGTATGTTTGTCTACAGTCTGTCTGTCCGTCTGTCTACAGTCGGTCTGTCTGTATGTCTGTCTGTATGTTTGTCTACAGTCTGTCTGTATGTCTGTCTACAGTCTGTCTGGCTACAGTCTGTCTGTCTGTCTGTCTGTCTACAGTCTGTCTGTCTGTCTGTATGTCTGTACATGTCTGTCTACAGTCTGTTTTTCTGTCTGTCTGTCTACAGTCTGTCTGTCTGTCTACGGGGCATGGCTCCCAGGCCCAGCCCAGCTCCTAGCCTGCCTTCTCTCCCTGGGAATATTGGAATCATAAGCTGTCTAACAGAATCAGTGATATAATGAGGAAAATGTGTCATCTGAATATCAAATAAACAGAGCTCTCTGAAAACACGCCAAGGCCAGTATGAGATTACCCAGGAGAAGATCGCCAGATAAGAGGCTAAGTGGTCCAGTGCTGTCGGCCATTATAATAAGGTCGCTGGACAGTGGAAGACTTCTCCGTAATCACATCACCTGTTTGTTCTGTCAGGCGATACTCTGACTCCCATTCAGGAGGGCAGTGTTCTGTGCAGCAGCGATCACTCTGGGGGTTTGGACAGGGAGGACGCTTTGGAGGTTTGGACAGGGAGGACGGTCTGGGGGATTGGACAGGGAGGATGCTCTGGAGGTTTGGACAGGGAGGACACTCTGGGGGTTTGGACAGGGAGGACGCTCTGGGGGTTCGGACAGGGAGGACGCTCTGGGGGTTCGGACAGGGAGGACGCTCTGGGGGTTCAGACAGGGAGGACGCTCTGGGGGTCTGGATGGAGAGGATGGTCTGGGTGTCTGGATGGAGAGGATGGTCTGGGGGGTCTGGATGGAGAGGATGGTCTGGGGGTCTGGATGGAGAGGATGGTCTGGGGGGTCTGGATGGAGAGGATGGTCTGGGGGGTCTGGATGGAGAGGATAGTCTGGGGGGTCTGGATGGAGAGGATGGTCTGGGGGTCTGGATGGAGAGGATGGTCTGGGGGGTCTGGATGGAGAGGATGGTCTGGGGGGTCTGGATGGAGAGGATGGTCTGGGGGGTCTGGATGGAGAGGATGGTCTGGGGGGTCTGGATGGAGAGGATGGTCTGGGGGGTCTGGATGGAGAGGATGGTCTGGGGGTCTGGATGGAGAGGATGGTCTGGGGGTCTGGATGGAGAGGATGGTCTGGGGGGTCTGGATGGAGAGGATGGTCTGGGGGGTCTGGATGGAGAGGATGGTCTGGGGGTCTGGATGGAGAGGATGGTCTGGGGGTCTGGACGGGTGGATGGTCTGGTCTCATCAGTCGGAGGGCGGTCTGGAGGAAAACCAGTATGAGAGCAGGACGAGAGGCTGGCGCTGTGGAAAGGCAGCCTGTGTAATTAGGCCTCCAGAGAGGAAAGCATAACAAGGGAGTAGTAATTTTACCAGGGGTCTGTGGGGGGGGGGGGGGCATCTTTCCAAATTACTTAATTAGGACCCCTCCTATTTAATTACCAAGAGTAATTGAAAAGATTTGAGGCAGGATCCAAAACACCATCGCTCACCCTCCCAGGATAGCTGGAGGGATGGAGGGGTGGGCGGGCAGGATTAGGGGGGAGCTTTAGTTAGCTCGCTCAACCTCAAGTCGGAAAGTTCCTCCTGACAGATAAATAAGCATTCCGTCCACGGGTAACATTTACACAGCTGAGCTCCTAGCATGCAACGTAGCAGGAATGTCCGCCGGGGCCAGAGATGGCTCACTCAATATCCTGATTGGATAGTGGGGGTGTGGGAGGGGGGGTGCACTCAGCAGAGCGAAATTAGATGGTCTGTGTCCATCCTTACCTGGTAACAGTACTGATTACTGGCAAAACTGTTACCATGGTAATGACTGATGAAGGGATAGAATCGAGATAATCAATCGATCAATCAATAATACAACCGGGACTTGGTGATGTGTCGGTGTGTGTGTGTGTATACTCTGACCTACAGTATGTCACATTTGATGAAAATGTACTAGAGCTGGCTGCTATAAAGAACTGTCAATCATTAAAATTGTCAGCTGGTTCCAGTGTGTGTGTGTGTATGACTCCTGTGTGACTGCCCGAGGGTTCCTGGAGACGGGGGTTACGGCAGGGGGAGTCATGCTGCTACCCAAGGGGGGTCTAGGCATAGGGAAGGGTCCCCACCTAATAGCTGTATATGTCCCTAGGGTAAGGGTGACAGTCTCTCATGTGGTGTACAAACACCGACTCTTTAGATACGAGGGCGTCAGGCGCCTCATCCTATCTTAGTTGCAAGGCCGCATGATTGAGAAGAGAGAGAGACAGCTTTGTCTCGAAGGACGCAGGGGGGTGTGGGACACCCACCCCTCCCTCTCCTCTCTGGGGGTTAAAACCACTGTTCAGATGTATGTTCTTTGATTTGGGTTCAGCCAGCATCCAGACAGGTCATCTGTGCATTAGACATTGCCATGTTCTTTTGTATGTTATACCTTCTGGAATGAACCGCTTTTGCTTGAGACTCAAATCCCGTGTTGCAGAGATTCATTTGGAACACCTGAGAAAGGAGACACTGGACTGTGTGGTATATTTGGAGATTGGGGGTCTGTCTTTTATTGGAAACAAAAAACACAACGCAGAGCTAATTAA
This sequence comes from Borostomias antarcticus, assembly GCF_949987555.1. Classification (NCBI taxonomy): domain Eukaryota; kingdom Metazoa; phylum Chordata; class Actinopteri; order Stomiiformes; family Stomiidae; genus Borostomias; species Borostomias antarcticus. Next base: position 13,944,539 of record NC_140238.1, read on the forward strand.
GGACAATAAAGAAAAGAAAATGAGATTCAACACATTCATCCATCATCGTTTACATTCTTCTTCACAGACACATACGCACACACATCCGCACACACAAACGCACGCACGCACGCACACACGCACACACGCACACACGCACACACACACACACACACACACACACACACACACACACACACACACGAAACACACACGAAACACTTCAACTCTTGTTCGTCCAAATAAAGCCTACTGCATGGAGGGTATGATGATGTTAAGTCAGTAGAAATGTTTCCACATAACACTTGGTTGGGCTCGTTTCTTCTTCAGCCCTTATTAATGTGGACCCATCTGTTCAGCTCCCCCTCTACTGTTAACCACCCCCCCCCCTCTTCCTGTCCCCAACCCTCCCCCTAGAGCGCAGCCAGCTGGGTCCGCAGCGCGGCCCGGGACAGGCCGTCTGCGTTTGTATTACATCTCTGTGATAACGGCATGTCCCATTAAACACCCTGCACCTGCCTCCAGAGAGGCCGGGGCTGGGAGGATAAGAGGCTGAGGTTGAGGCTGGGAGGCTGGGGCTGAGTCCTGAGGGCCACACATGGTAGGTACAGAGAGAGAGAAAGAGAGCGAGAGACAAAAATTTGGTACAACCACCTTCCTGGCTCCACTTTCAGCAGGGAGGAAAACCGCGCAGCCTGCGTTTCCTCTCCTCGCTTCCTCTCCTCTTTTCCTCTCCTCGCTTCCTCTCACCACTCTGCTCCTTTGGAACACAACAGCCCCTCAAGGTCAAATGACCTTTAACTAGGACAAAGACAATGGCTATTCAAGTCCCCCCGGCGGCGGCCGCTCCCCCCCCCTCCCCCGCTCACTACGCCAGTTTGTTCCGCGTGTTCCGGCGAACGACCACTAGAACACGATCCCATAATCACCGGTCAATTTCCCCCCCTGCTGCGGTGTGTGTCATAGCCTACATAGGGATTGATTTCCGGGGTGGCTGGCTAGGGCGCGCCCGGCCGCAGGGCGCGGGTGGAGAGGGTGAGGGCTTCCTCTCTTCTCCTGGCCTGCGTGACGCTCGTCCGACTCCCACTTCTGGTTCTGGTCTTGCTCCTCTGCTGCTTCGGGCTGATGCAACCCCAGAGCAAACGTGGCTCCGGAGGGCATCCGTCGACGCGGCCAAGGCAAAGTTTCCTCTCCCTCCTCCTCCTCGTTCCTCCCTCCTTTTCTCTCTCCCTCCTCCTCCCTCTCTCTTTCTTCTCTCTCCCTCCTTCAATAGAGGAGGCCTGGCCTCGTGAATTCAGTCGGGTGATGTAAACGGCCTGCAGTTAACTCACATCCTGTCTGCAGCGCTGGTCAAAAGGGCTGGCAGGGCCCTCGCTGGTCTACCTCCCTCCCTCCCTCCATCCATCCATCCCTCCCTCCCTCCCTCCCTCCCTCCCTCCCTCAGCTCTAGACACGTCTCGTCTCTCCCGAGGCAGGACACTGTGTCCCGCACTAGTGACCATAAATAGGCCTCACTGATAGCGGCCATCTTAAATGCACGCAACAATGGAAACAGGTCAACGGGACGCGACAAATAGTGAGGTCTATTTCGGGCTGAGCTGTCTTTCCTGCGTAACTGTACTGTAGGCAATCTATCTTTCTCCAACTGCCTATTAGTGGTCTTGTATGGGTTACTATTTAGCATTCACAGAGCAGATGCCTTGGGTAAAAGAACTCTGTCTGGGGCTTTCAGCTCTACCTCACAATGTTGGTAGTGTTCAGCTGCCTTGGCTGGGAAACGTGCTTCTGCTGCTCCTCACTAGCAAAGGGACTCTTCCTCACTACCGGGCCCGTGATGGTTCTCAGCCATCAAGTCGGAGGATGGGAATAATAATCTTGACCACTCCATGAGAACCAAATCGGTTCTATTTAAGGATCACATGTTCATAGCTCACCCGTTAGATCATGATTGACCTTCGCTGGGGTAATTAGCCTGTCTGGCAGCGGGGGGGTCAGCCAGACCACCCCTCAAAGCTGTGCGTGTGCGTGTGTGTGTGTGGTGTCATCTCTCCTGCTTTAGAGGATCACATTCTAGAGGCTGAAAGAGAGAGGGGGCCCTATTGTCCGGTTCCAGCAGGGTCTCCTAGGTTATGCAACGCCACAGGGCTGGAGGCTCTGGAAGAACGTTACGCAACGAGACCAGGCACATTCACTACGGCCCGCCGGGCGGAGAACAGGGCCCTCTCTAACCGACGTCACACACAGAGGAACAGGGCCCTCTCTAGCTGACGTCACACACAGAGGAACAGGGTCCTCTCTAACTGACGTCACACACAGAGGAACAGGGTCCTCCGACAGAACGGGGAGAAAGGAACCGTCCCGGACGTCTGGGATGGAGGGATGAAGGGAGGAATGCGAGCGGGGAAATGGGGGCGTGTTCTTGTGCCGCCGAAGGTATTGCGGCGCCGACTGAAAGGACCAATGAGACACAGAGAGCCTTGTTTGAACAGAGATGTCGTTTCTCATTGTGATGCACGAAGCACTTTGGGAGTCTTGGTTTAAATAGAGGAAGACCATCCCACGCACCGCCCCCCCAGGAATTCAGGGCTCGGGGCTAGAGAGAGCAAGTGAGGGAGGGAGATCAAAAGAGAGAGGGAACGAGAGGGGACCTTGCTTATAGCAGCCGTTAGCATCAGTTTGTGTTTGTTTACTTCATTGTAATGCATGAGAGCTTCTGCTGCCTGCCATAACTGGACCACTCAGCCTAGCCCTAATTCAACTTTGATTTAGCGAGCCGTGCAGTGCACTCTCAATCTCTCTGACGCACGCACACACAGTCACTCACACACACACACACAGACACACACGCACACACACACACAGTCACACGCACACACAAACACACACACTACACTGTTGCCTCGGGGTGTGTGTCCTAGTCACATGTCAATAGTTTCACAGTGCCATTCACATCTCTGTACAACTGGAATGTGGAGTTTCTTCCTTCAGAAAAGTGAGGCCATGAACTAATGCTGACATAACCCTAAGGACGGTTTTATTTGGGGTTTATTTGGATTTCATCAAAATAAATCCATGAGAATTACAAGCAAATACATTCTTTAATAGGCTCGAGATTTCTCACACAAGATGGACAGCTGCCGAAGAGAAAAAAGAGGCATTAGAGGAATAAGGGTGCAGGGTGTAATCCATCAGTCTTCATTTGCCATCCAGTAACTAAATCACAATCATCTGCCAACAGCTGGCCAGTAAAGAACCGGAAGAAATAATAAACATTTCCTCAGAAGCCAGAAGTTTCCATTCCAGACAGTAGCTCACCACTGGAGGACTGAAACGACATGGGCCAATAGCCCTGTCTCTTCAGAGAGAGTGAGAGAGAGAGAGGGAGAGAAAGAGAGAGAGACATAGAGAGAGAGAGAGAGAGAGAGAGAGAGAGAGAGAGAGGTGCCCACACAATACGAGGCCTAAATTTGGGCAATTCCAGTTGGAGGGCCAGGCGGATACAGGCGGTTGCCCCCTTTTTCTTAAGTCAAAGCTGGCCTACAGCCAACCATAAAAGACTCTCTTGAGATCACCCTTAACACCCTTATGCTGTTAAATGGTTTACATCTCAGAAACCAATCAAAACCTATAAATAGCTCATTCCATAGCAAACCTGTCTCTTCGGCCTATCGAGTCATCCCCTATACACTATCAGTCCTGCTGAAAACCAGGAGCACACCCCCCCCCCCTCCTGCTCCTTAGACTGAAGGGAGTCACGGGAAGCTAGGGTATTAGCGCATATGTCAGCGAGAAGCCAGCGACTCCTTCTTCAGCAGCAGCATTCCTGAGTGACGCTCCGAGCCAAAGGTGGAAAGGCCGACGACGGCGTTAGTCAGATCTCACCCGGGCACCTCATCGTTGTTTAGAAATAGATTCACTTATGAGTTCTGGAAAGTATTAGTGCACTTGACTGCCTACGTTGAATGCACTTGTTGTAAATCGCTTTTGAAAAGCGTCTGCTAAATGACTGATGTAAAATGACTGTAATCATTGTATCTCTTCACTGCCTCCTCCCAACCTGTCTCAGACCTCACCCATGCCTCTTCAACCCCCCCCCTTATCATACTCTGTACCCCTCCCTTCACTGATGCTGTACAGTACATGGGCATGTGTACACATCATAACTTTACTCTCACTCTCTCTGTTTCTCTTTCTCCCTCCCCCTCTCTCTCTCGCCCTCTCCCCTTCCCTCCCTCTCTGACTCTCAGAATAGTCCCAGATCACAGTAGCAGCCACACCACCATCACCACTTTGGTGGAGGCGTTCCCTGGGCGACATTCCACCCTGCACTCAGAACCACGCTCCCCCCAGTCCAGCTCACTCAGAACCACGCTCCCCCCAGTCCAGCACACTCAGAACCACGCTCCCCCCAGTCCAGCACACTCAGAACCACGCTCCCCCCAGTCCAGCTCACTCAGAACCACGCTCCCCCCAGTCCAGCACACTCAGAACCACGCTCCCCCCAGTCCAGCACACTCAGAACCACGCTCCCCCCAGTCTAGCACACTCAGAACCACACTCCCCCCAGTCAAGCACACTCAGAACCCCGCTCCCCCCAGTCCAGCTCACTCAGAACCACGCTCCCCCCAGTCCAGCACACTCAGAACCACACTCCCCCCAGTCCAGCACACTCAGAACCATGCTACCCCAAGTCCAGCTCACACATGTAACGGTAAATATTTATTTTAAGAGTTTTGGAGTTAGGAGCGCATGTGCTACATCACTGCCCCCCTTGCCAGCTGTGAGTTGGAGAGAAAGATCCACATGTTGGATTGAGTGACAGACAATACAGAGATTTCCGTTCTATATTAATTTAATTTAATAAGAGTTGTTAAAAGTGACATCTGAGTACACAGTAGGTTTTGTTTTGTTTTAGAGCTGTGCGACCAGGCTATGGTCGATGTAGGCTGCATAGCTGAGAATAAATTAGCACCTGAGAATAAATTAGCAGCTGAGAATAAATTAGCAACGTCTCCAGTCTTGCCTACAAAGCTCAAGAAAAGTGTTACACCCAGACAGGCTCAGCAAAGATACAACTTCAAAGGGCAGCAGTTGCATAATAGAGGGAAATAAATAAGTGAGGATAAATGACTGGCAGGCACACCGCTGCGAATCAAGACTACAAAAGAGACAGTATAATCAGATTTACGGGTATTTTGAGAGGGCAAATCTTATTTGCCTGCATTATTCAAGTTCAGTGACTTGAGGGACAGGATGAGGGCAGCTGATGTGCAGGCTGCCTGCTGTTACGTAACGGCCCTCCCATTCCTATAATTGATTTTTTGAACCCATGACAGCTTAGAGTGCCGTGTTGGGGGTAGTTAGGATGAAAGCACTGAAAGGGCAAATGGGTTTGTTCCATTATTCTGGCAACAAAACACAACACGCATCAGGTGACTGCTTAAATCAAGACAGCGTGATGCTACCTTTAATAGCTACTGTATGGCTCATTTCAAAGCGGGTGTTTATTTAGATATTTGTTTGTTGTCTGGTCATCAGGCTCAGAACAGGTTTGCGTTTCAGGACGCAGCTTGACCAGAGCTCAGTCCAGCAGGAGTGGGCATTTTCAGCATATGGCATCGTCACCCTATTGGCAACTTCAAGCCACTGTAATCTCCGCCAACCGCCAACTGTCATACTTGTGCATGCCAAGCATAACAAATCAAATATGTTATAGTTCAGTGACAACATTTGACGTGTATAATGCAAAAAACGATATTAAGTTAAGATTCAGTCCATACACCTACCTTTTTATTTACAGCCCCCTGTCAATTATTTACACTACAAGGAATGTGACCACCAGCCCTTGTCCCAAAATGGGTAGCTAACCCTAATCTGAGGAATGTTGTGAACGTGACGGATACTATATCCTGAACAATATTTGGCACACGAGACGCCCAGATAAATGATCAGCTAGCATGATAGCTAGCCAGAATTAATTAAATGTCCATTCAATAGGATAACTCATGAACACTGCTACTGCTGCTGCTTAGCCTTGACTCCTCACTGATATTTGACCAGCGAGCTTCTGTAAACATTGCTTAACGTTACATGTGCCAAAACCCTCCTGCTTTAAAAATGAAAATTCTTGCGTTTAGCGTGCCAAGGGTTCATGGGAGCTCAACATTTACAACCAGCTAGTCTAGTCTAACGTGCCATTCAAGAATACATTGGTTACAGGACTACTTACCGAAATATACCGTCTTGTCACACTTGGGACATTTTGAAGCCATGTTGCGATGTTATTGTAGATGGAGGTGGTCTGCTTTGTTTACAACAGTAGCCTAGATGAGTCCTCCACGTTCGTTCTGTTACATTCAGGAGAGCAAGTGTTCCCGTTCCCGCAGAAGCTGGGAGCATCTCTTTCAGACTGCCACCGCGGCTCATTTGCATAGCCCCTCCCTCGCCCGGCACGCCTGTCCTCGCCTTCTCTTTGGTCCGCCTCGCCGTCAGTCACAAACCAAGCGGGAGTCTGGAGCATGTCTACGGCGGCACCCGGCAGCGCCCACTTTCCCTTCCTTTCTCCGCCGCGGGAGTGGGCCGTGTTTGGTTGAACTACAATGCGCCCTTTCACATGGGATGACAAGGAATTTCCCAAGGAAAGGAAAACGTTGGAACGTGGCTGGCTCGTGTGAAATATCCATCTCACTGCGAATCATGGTCACATCAGAAACAGAGATATCCATCTCACTGTAAATCACTGTCAGAGAGAGAGAGAGAGAGAGAGAGAGAGAGAGAGAGAGAGAGAGAGAGAGAGAGAGAGAGAGAGAGAGAGAGAGAGAGAGAGAGAGAGAGAGAGAGAGAGAGAGAGAGAGAGAGAGAGAGAGAGAGAGAGAGAGAGAGAGAGAGAGAGAGAGAGACCAGGGCTAGGTCATGTCTGATCTCTCACGGTCATGTTGCAAGGGTATTGCCGGTAACCCTGCAGTTAAAGGTCATGTCTTGGTCCAGTGTGGAAGCCTGAATACTGTCCTGGACCGAGGCCAGGTCATGTCTGCTCTCTCTCTCACACATTCACCTATTAGGCTTAAGCTCCTCCCCTTCATTCATAGACCTTATCAGTCCAAAGGAAATGCCCTTTTTTTTTACCAAAACAATATGTGACTGTTAGGTCATATCCATTCACACCCGTTCGTTGCTGTCTAGGCCTCCGGTGACATTGCACAGGAACCCTCATTCTACAGCTATCACAGAATCGTGTGACTTTCCCAGCTGATTAGCACAGGCAGCCTAGGGGCCTGCCACAGACCAGTTCATCTTATCTCTGAGCTCACTGTTTTGAAAAGCGTTCCATCTAACCGTCAGTCGAACTCGCCCTCACAGACACCCTCTCAGAGTGGTGATTGGCTCACAGTGGACTCGAAGGGGTGTGTGTGTGTGTGTGTATCTATGTGTGTGTCTATGTGTGTAGCCGTTTATGTAGCCCTTGTGTTCACCTCTGATAGTTGCCATGGTCTGTGTGTGCGTGTGTTTGTGTGTGTGTGTGTGTGTGTGTTCGTGTGTGTGTATGTTCACTGCTGAGGTGGCAGGTTGGTGTTCAGCTGCAGTGCGGGTTCTAGCTCAGCGGACTGGAGAGGAGAAAAGTGACAGAGACAGAGAGGCGATTGATGGCGCGAGGCAACCACCAGCAGGTACTCCGCTTAGCTTAGCTGTGAATGGTGCTTGCGGGCGCAAGCTTAAGAGTATAGAGCCAGGATATACGCTATCGAGGAAAGGAACCAGTGATGGAGGAGAGGGGATGAGCGGTGCTCGACTTGGACTGAGTTAGGCACCGGTACTCAGGAGTACCAGCTCCTTCTGGGCTGATGTGCTGTAAGAGGTGCAGGAGCTGAGAGCAGTCGAAGGTTTGAGGTGCCTGTAGCGCCGGGCCCTGAGCCATGGTGCCAGGCAGGCCGAGAAGACCAGAGCAGGACAGAACCAGATCACCGGTTTGGCGCCTCTCTGATCCGACGCCTGCTGCAGAATCAAGCCAGGCCGCCAGCCCCCAGTAGGCCTGGATCAGCCAGACCAGAGGGAGCAGATCGGGGGGGGAGGATATCGGAGGGGTGGAGGGCAGAGCAGTGCTGGGAATCAGGGAGGGGGTGTTCCTGTGGGGCTCCTGCCCCAGACGTGCCTCACGACATCAGGCTGTAGAGCTGTAGATCATCCGCGTGTGTCGCCCAAGGGCAAACAGGTGTCAAAGCCCCTCGGCCCCAGCTATGTCCAGCGTTTATGTCAGTTTCCTTCCTTCCTGAACACCGCCCCCCCCACCCCCCCCTCCACACACACACACCCTCTGTCTCAGATTGTCCTGCTCGTAAAACCACCCGCCTATGCAAAGGATATGAATAAAACTGTTTTATGCGGATAGAGAAACAAGGCTATATCTTTTTTTTTCTTCTAGAGTCTATCAGAATAATATCCACGACCATGACCCCATCCAACAAACTACCCCAGAGGCAAATGCAGGCATAATCCACGTGAGCCATGTGACATAGTGCAGCCCCGCATTTACTGCAAGGAGCCCAGAGAACAGTCCCCGAGCCAAGCCCAGTCCTCCATATGCTTCCCCTCTCTCACAGTATGACAGCAGTGAGAGGAGAGAGTGTGGTTAGGGCTGTATTTGAGAGCGTGCCTTGAAAGGCCACAGACAGCTGAGGATTTTTTAAAGAATTAGAATGCGTGTAGTACGGTATATGAGTTTGGTGCGCATGCACATGGTCCACAAGTGAGTGTTTTAGGTTTGAGAAAGAGAACATTGATGGTCATGCAGCTATTTTCTACCTTCTTTAAACAGTGTCAAAAGCAGATTTGAAAAGCAGAAGACAGACACTATGTCTAGAACCCTTATCAGTCCTTCAGGGATTGAGTGTTCTGTGAGAGTGAGAGGGGTAGGTACAGTATCTGTATGTATAAGACTGGGAGGAGGGCTAGGCTGGTTTTATCTTAATTCTCCATGCTGTGTCTCGTCATGTGAAGGACACTTGTAGACAGAGAGTCAGAGAACAGCAAAGAATAGATATATCCCTCCCTCCAACTCTGTCACAGGCCAGCGTCACAATTAGAATCAGAATCAGTTTTTATTATAGGTAGTTTTTACACATATATTCTGATCCGTTGGTGCATAACATTGATGGGTAGACGTTAGACAGGGTGCAAGGATGAGACGGGACAGTGCAAAAACTGACAAGACTACACACATTGTATAAAACATTGCTCATCTATCACACCACAATCTGCACACACATTGTATATACAATACACTCACCACACTCTATTACTGTGGATATATTGAGTAATTTGCATTGAGCCTTTTTTCTTTTAATTGCTTCTATTGTATTTTGTATTTGCACTGTATTTTGTATTTGCTCTATTTTTGTATTGCATTTGCACTGTCCTGTCCTGGCCTGTCCTGCACCCTGTCCTATGTCATCTTCATCAGTGTATGCCATTACCCTGGTCAAACTCCTAGTATGTGTAAACCATGTACATGGCGAAATAAAGGGATCTTGATCTTGAAGACAGGACAAGCCTCAGACCCAGGCCAGGCCCAACTCAACCCTCAGGCCCAGACCCATACTCTCCAAGCCCTAGAGCCATCTCCAGCCCCAGCCCCATTCTCCAAGCCCCCAGCACCATTCTCTGAAACCCCTCACCGGCCCCACCCGCCCCCTGACCCAGGCCCCAGACCGCGTGCCCACCGGGACCGCGTGCGTCTCAGATTCTATAGAATGTAATTCCCAGCAATGTGGAGATAATAGTTCACTCAGCGCACATCTTTGCTGGCCTCTGCAGGGACGCCCCCCCGCCCCCGCTCTCGGGCTACCGCTCCACCACTGAACTCTGCTCCTCTCATCTCCACCGCCTATTAGTATGCGGCCCATAGGCCGCATATTTACAAATCTCGTTTTCTACTCTGTTTGTTTACAATTAGGGGAACAACTAGGGGAAATGCCCGTGTTGTTTCTAGGGGTGTGGTACACATGTTGAACCCTCCTATCCTGGGTCTTGGTGGAGGCAGCAGTAGGAGGCTTTGGGGTTGGATCCTCTCCACCATGTCACATGTTCTGTGATCCTCCCAGCTACCGACAGAGTCCTGTCATCTCCAGGAGGAATCAAATGCAGCTCTTACCGTGACCAGAGTATAATGGTGGCTTATTTTATGGAGTTAAATTATATAATTGGGTTAAAATGGTCATTGTGTTAATCTGTTAAATAATTATACTTTACTTTGCTAATTTCTAGATTGGCTGCTGTGTTTGATATAATATAGGAAACAGGAAGTAGGAAACAGGAAGTAGAGAGTGGTTGTGGTGAAAATTCAAAGGAAAAGGGTTGTTCTGAAGTAGAGAATGTGAGCTAATAAAAGCTGCGTCAAAGGAGTCCATCGCATCTTCTGGCTGTTTGTAAAGTAAAGCTATCTATCCACCTAAACACAAACCCTCAACTTACATTGCTAACAGCGAAGTTGGTATTTTTTAAGATAAAAAGTCAAGTCCTAGTGGTCACTAGTCATCCGCCTAGGTACACTGCAAACTGTTCTCTGCTTGCCAAGATTTAAAATCTTACATTTGGAAGGATGAGATTTATTATCTTGTTTTAAAAGTTATTTACTAGTTTCTATTCTAGACTCGAACCAGATTATTTTAAGATTTCTTATCAAGTGAAATTATCTTGCTGCATGGACAGATAATTTCACTAGTATTAAGTAATTTCTCCTCAAATTCAGTATTTATTTCATGTATTTTAACTAATGTTTTTTGCAGTGTAAAGACAGCTGAATTCCAGACCGTCAGAGGAGCTCACCATTCTGCTGGGTTTTCTTGCACCAGCACCATGCTGGTCCTGGATATTAGCTGTTGCTCTGGAACATGACCACCCCTTCCCTTACTCCCCAAAGGTGATGAAATAGCTGCATGTTGCATGTCTCTATGCTGACACCACTTGTGTTGCAGGAGCTACAGCAGTGTCTCCCATGCCAACCGACTACGTTGGGGTCCTTATTCCAAACCCTTCAGGTGATGTCGTCGTGGCCCACACTCTCAGTGAAGTACAGAATGGCATGGCTGTGGTTCGTGTTCTGAGTGAACACAAAAGACGAGGACATTGAGCTGCACACAGGTCAACACCTGCGTTGACCAACACCTTCATCCATCAACACTGTAGCTGTGGAACAGACATACTGTGCCACTTCACTTGCCTCAGATGTGCTGCTCCTCCTGTTCAGGTGGATGGAGCCAGCCTGTCCCCAGTCCAAACACTGAAAGCCTTACTCTCAAAATAATCTGACATATTCAGCAAGCATCCATATGACCACAGTAGGACGGGTATCATTAAGCACCACATTCACACAGGCCATGCATCCCCAGTCAAGCAGCTAGCCTACTGCGTGACACCAGAACCACGGCAAGAAGTCCAGCAGCGACCACTGTGGAGAGCTTGTTTTCGTATGGCGTAGTCCTAATGGAGAATCATGCTCTTGAGGGCACGTGGTGCACATGCTGCTGGTTGGGCCACAATTCTACACTGTAGGAGGGATAAACTACTATGGGAAAGAAACTGGAATAAGATTCTGCACTTGTCTTAAGCATAACTCCGCATCCTTGGCTCGGGTCCCTTTCTAGGTCGAGTTGGCTGAAAAGGTCTGCTGATGTCCACCTCATGCTGTTTTAGTGTAATTGATTGGTAATCAATATCTTTAAACAGTAGTCAGTCGCTTTGACAGCTTTGACTTTGGTCAGCAGAAGTGTCAGCAGTGTAATCCTGCTGTGTGAGCTCTTCGAGATAGATAGATAGATAGATAGATATAATTATTTATTCCCAAGGGGAAATTATTACAGTAGTTACACAGAATATAGCCTAAAGAGTATGCAAAATATATTTTAGAAATGCAACAAAGTCTATAACCTCAAGCTGTACAAGAGTGCAATACCTATAGTGTCAGTCATTCAAATAATTAAGACAAGCATGCAGTAGAGACATCAGCATAAAGCTTGCAGTGCACTTCCTTCATACCATCCGGAAGTCAAAGCAATACAGCCTAACAACCAAGATCAGACTGTAGAACAGAAATGTTAAGTTAGTTCTGCTGTATGACTCAGAAAGCTGGCGAGTTGTTGAGAGTGACATGAAGAAGATCAATATTCCACAAGGGATGTCTCCAGAGGCATCTTCTGGCAGGAAAGGATTTGCAATGAGAGGACCTGTATAAGAACACAAACTGTAGCAATGTGGTGCTAAAATGGACAACGACGCCGGCTCAAATGGCTAGGACATTCCCAAAATAGTCTTGAGATGGACTCCACCTGGTAAGAGGAAACAAGGGAGGCCAAAAACAATCTGGTGAAGAACTGTGACCTCGGAACTGAAAATGGCTAACCTAACTTGGGGTGAGGCACAACCCTCTGCACAGGACAGGACCAGATGGAAGCAGATAGTTGCAATCTTATTCTCTTCAAGGAACGAAGAGGATTAAGTAAGTAAGTAATTCAAATAAGCACCAAAACTGTCTCATCTCCCCCAAGTCCATAGTGTCTAGACAGTCAGGGGATGCTGGCTATGGCAGGAGGCTGTTCTATTCTGCTGTTGCTCTTCCATCCTTGCAGAAGAATCATTCACTCCTGCCAACCTGTCAGACCAGGGCCAACTGACCACCGCCTCCTCAACCCTCCAATTTAAACCATTCAACAGGCATGCTAAATCAGCCTTGAGCAATACGAGGTGCTGGTCACGCACACAGAGGCCCGTATCAAGGTCCAGCAGTAAATTTGGGGAGGTCTGGGGAAAAAGTAAGTCAGCTAGAAGATGTTTTGAATGTCTCCTCGTCTGGTCTGTTTTGTGTCCACTATCTCTGACAGGAGCTTTCCTCCCCAAACCTGCACGGGAACGGCATCTGTAGCTGTGAGAATATCTTACCCACTCTTAAGAGTCGAGACTGAAACTCTAATAAAAATGACCAAAGCTCTGGAAATGAGTAGCGCACATACAGTGTACTGTACAGTCAAACAAAGGCACTCTGTTCCTACAACACAGCTAGGGACTTTTAGCCCTTGGCTACCAGTGTTTGGGTCCTCGTCAAACTGTAAGCTATCTCATTCAGCATTTTCACAATTTATTTTTTGTTCCACTTGACGTGAAGAAACGAGGCACGCCGTGTTAGGCCCGTGTTGTGTAAATAAAGCCTCCCTCAGCAGGGCCATGGGATGGAAGACAAAGACTGCTTGTCCCTGAGAGGTGCTCACAGGTCCTATCCTGTTGTTCAGAGCTTCACGGGGGGGGGGGGGGGGTTTCTAGGACTCCCTTGGAATTCCCCCTTCTCCTGGATAATGGGGGAGGCAGCAGGCAGCAGGTGGGGGGGGCAGCAGCACTGAATGTTCACCTGATCCTCCTGTCCCCCCACAGCCTTTCATCAGTCCCATACAGAGACCAGTGCTAGCTACTGTACATCTGAATGAAAGAGCTGAGTGTACTTTGGGCACACAGTAGCCTATACACACTGTGACAATCCATCATTTAGCAATGAGTCAAAAGAGCTGCAATGCGTCTGATAGCTGGACAATTCTTTAGTGGGTGGGCGTGTGTGTGAAGTAGTCCCAGAAACACACAGCTATAGTCTTTCAAGTATCTGTGGCTTTGGCTGGAATGATGTTATAGTTGGCCAATAAAATGACATATGTGTTGGACAGGGAAATTCCATATCTGACTGTAATGGCAGTTGGCATTCTATTAATACCATTACTACGGTTTCAACTTTGCGGTTTTCTCCAGACGGCACATCTCACCAATTGCCCGCGCAGTTGTCCCTGAAGATGGAGAAAGCCAGCGGTAGTTAAACAGCTGCGCCTCAAATTGCTCGTGTGTCCTGGCTGCTCCTGGTATTCTTGGCACTGGCCCTTTTGCCGTGGAGACTGGGCAGGCACAGCATTCTCTCTCAGGGAGGGGCAGATGGAGACACTGTTCCTTGGCTCCGCCGCCAGCTGGAGGGTCATTCTCCCTCTTGTCAGACATTTCGCAGTCCGTGTCCCACTGTCCCACATTCTTCACTGTTCCTTCTTGGTCTCATTGTCCCGACCTTGACTATGCGTGGAGTGTCTCTACTAGGGGCCATATTCACAGTATCTCTGACCAGCATGTGCCAGTTGAATAGTCCCTAATGTGGTTATAGTTTCTTAAAAGCACTGATACTGTAGCTATTTACAGGATTAAGTAGTCTCGACCATGGGCTCAGAGTGAGGCCCTTGTTGAATACTGCTCTAGTATTGTGGCCAGTTTCATTACGCTTTCCTTATCTTTGCAATGAACTCAACACCCAAACTGCCTATGTTTACCCACTATGTACTCACAAACACGTATGCACACACACACGCACACACTCACGCACACATGCACGCACACAGGCACGCGCGGGCACACACACACGCACGCGCACACACACACACACACACACACACACACACACACACACACACACACACACACACACACACACACACACACACACACACACACACACACTGTTCTCCTAATCTAAAGCACCACTCAAACAGGAACAGGAAATGCATAATGGTGGAAATAAAAGCTCAGTCCAGTAGTGTGAGTAAAATGATGTTATTGATTGGGGTCAGCAGGCCAAAAGCTCTCTTGGTTAGCTGAGATTCCTCACTGAGCTGTAAATCAATTACTGAAGTGTTATTTCCGCCATCAGGGATTGCTGCATTGCTCACTTTTGACTGCCTCACTGAGACGAGCATGTGAGGACAATGGAAAAATCTGTGTTGGGTGTGACCTCTACTGGCGTTTATAGTCAACTACACCCAGGACCACCCAGTGACACATTGGTAGTGGAGTCAAACACAATCAGGAAATGGAAGGTGAACATTCTTTGAGCATCTGTAATCCTATTCCTATAAATTCTCCATAGGATAAATATGTTACTGTATTGGTAACTACAGTATGTGGATTGTAGACAACTACTCAGTACGTCCAGGCGTCCAACCTAACCAAAAACAGGACAATAGTGCCCCCTGGTGTCTGATTGTGTTTCTACATTATGATCTGCTTTTGTGCCACAATCTTACAGTTTTCCCTTTCTCCATTGATCATAACTTCCATGTCGTCACCAAACTCTGCTCCTCCACCACTTCTATGTGCCTTTCTTTCCAAGATCGGACAATATGCATCGCATGCAGCAGTGGGGGGGTCAGTTCACTAACTGAAGGTCATCCTGCCTTCACTTCTGGACAAACGTGTTGGTAAGTACCGCCGGGACCGATGGGGATGTCTTTTCAGCGTGTCCATATACACACTGTGACGGACGGGGATGGAAGCGGGGTGGAATAACAATAGACCCCTTTATCCCACTGCCTTCCCCCTGGGCTGGGCTTGATTATATCAACCCCCAGAAAGACGACAAGGAAAATACGGAGTAAATGTAATCAAACAGCTGGAATGGTTTTTGGCTACAGACTTAATTGATTTCCTCTGTCTCTCCCAACAGTTGTCTTCTGTACAGAAAATAGGCTGTGGAAGGGAGTGGGGGGTGGGAGGGAGGGGGGGGGGCATCAGGGGTCAGTCTGCAGCGGCAGCCAGGGTTCCTGCAGAGTGTGGTCTAATCAGGCCATACCGACGGAGGTTCACTCGGGATAACACCTGCGCCGGGCGACGGCCTGTCTCTCTGCGTCTCTCCCCAGCTTACCTCCCGGCCCGCCCGTCCGTCTCGACAGGAGAAACATCTGTCGGGGAGGAACCAACCAATCAAAGGGAACATCTGCGTGGCAGTGAGCAGCACGGGGAATGCGGGCCTGCTCTGTTTTTCTGAAACAGGGGCACATTGTTAGACATTTTTTCGTGCTCTAATTAGGAGCATACTTTCAGCGCTGGCTCTACCTACTCGGAGACTACGTGTGCGGCTCCGCCCGGCCCCATGGCTGCCAGATCCATTGCAGCGCGGGCCACCCGAAACCCTAGAGCCGGCCCTGCATAGCCTACTACAGTGGAGCTATTTTGCTCCTTAGTTTATTGATGCAGGCTGAGATAGTGAAGGCCTAGTCAGTATTATACTGTCTCCTGGCTGAGATGAACTGGCAGCACATGCATTCACACACACATGCACGCACACACACACATGCGCATGCACGTATGCACACACACACACACACACACACACACACATGTGCATACACACATACAATCTCACTCTCTCTCTGACACGCACACACACACACACACACACTCTCACATGCACACACATAACATTCTCTCACATGCGCACATACACACACACACGTGCACACACACTCACGCATAACACTCTCACATGCATGCACACACACATACACACACATGCATATACACACGTGCATACACACACACACACACACATACACTCTTCCTCACATACATTCACACATGTGCACACACACACACACACACACACACACCCACACCCACACACACACACACACACACACACACACACACACACACACACACACACACATCATCTTGTGTAAAGACAATAGAATCCCTCTCATGCCTAGAATCACCACGTGGGAATCAGCACTCAGGGGCAAAATGAGTAAGAACCCATGATTGGCTTACAATGGTCACATGGCTGTAGATTGCGGTCCCACTCTGCATGGCCTAGTAATTGAGGTTTCCATATGGTACAGATCAGATGCACACCACAGAATTCCACCGTGGAGGCTCCTCGCCTACATCTACAATGAAAAACCACCTAATCTAATACATTACAATGTGGGAGCCGTGCCCACCCTCTGGCCGAGACCAGGCCCCCTGCTCTGATCAAACAACCCCTCCCCTCAGGTCACTTTCCTCAACTCACCGTGTTTTCATAAAGGAACCCCGTTCTAGGAGCCACACAGAGGCCTGTAGGCCAAATCTCTATGGGAGGCAGCGAGCACAGCTTATTGGAATAAATTGGTACAGTGATGTGTAGAATATAGCCTAGAGACTGGAGTTTGTTAAAGAACAGCCAAATGTATGGTGTTTGTGATTGCTGCAGCAGCAGAACTGTGGAATCCTGGCTGTTTAGTAGCCTACATCTTTGACTTTCTTTGGTGGCTGAGATACACAAGATATGGACTGGAATCAAAACTGACTGCTTTATTAAAGGGCTGGTGTGAAAGTTCATTCATACAGCAACAGTTTGTGTGGGCCCTCGTTTCTTTTGTCCCCTTGGTCAGAGGATTTGAGCATTGTTTTCAGCCTGGGAGGCGGGGTACGGTGAGAGAGGCAGGCTGATTCAGGCCGAATAGTCTCCCCCTCCCGCCGCCCCAACCCACTCCTCGCCCGTGCGCCGACTTCCAGGGGAAACCGCTTTGTTACGAAGCATATACACATTTTACGCGGGTCGCCCAAGGCCGCGTCAATTAATAAGACAGTGCAACACATAAGTGGGGTTAGAAAAAAGGTGTACTGTCTCTTTAAGGTCTCTTGGCTGGTCCGCTTCGTATTGATCAATCCACCATTTTCCAACACACAGCGGCGGCAGTGGAAACAGCAGCTACGGCGGCGAGAGATACTCCTACCTGGAGACGCCAGGACCCGGGGCAGTCATGGCAGCGAACATGTACCGGGTTGGAGGTAAAGGAACAGATTTTCGGTCAATTGTGTGTGCTTTACGTCGCGCTAGACGTGGTGCGTCGCGGATTTTACGCATGGTCTAGCCTTCCTCTTTTATTTCCTAAAGCTAAAGTGCCTTGTGTGCTTCAGAGGATGATGATGGTGACTGTATGAGGAGGAGGAGGATGGCGATGAAGAGTATGCTTTAGCTAGAGACTCCGTGTTTTCTCCTGGATTCCTCCGTATATGAATTACGGTGTGTGCATGGGATTCTAGCATAACAGGTAGAACGGCTAGCATGCATTTCTCTCAGAGTAAAACAACGATCATGTTTTAAAAGTGAAGTTTGTTTTGTTTGTCTGTCTGTCAGATAGCTAGCTTACTAGCTAACTTTGTTAGCTGGTAAGACTAGCAAGCCAAGGTCGCAAAAGATGCTTTCCCGAGGATCCGAGCTGTGGTTCTCTTAAAAAGTGAGACAGTTCCAAATCTATAATATGAATATGGTGTCTCTTCACTTTGATAAAGTCATGCAACTTTGCTAAACTTGAAAAATACTTCAAATGACTGATTATTCAGATATTTAATATACCCTACCCGGCTCAGTCCAGTCTAGTTCAGTCTTGAAGAACATCTCAGCTCTAAGATGTCTAGGCTGACTGGATCAATCAGAAATTATTGAAGAACTGGAGATGATCCTGCTAGAGTCAGTCCCACATCCAGGCTCAATTTACACCAACCAATTGTTGACAAAACAGCACTAGACAACGATGGACTGTGAACGTGAGTCAGAGGGAGATGGGGCAGTAAATGTGACCTGTCATTTCTAGGGTGGGGGGGGGGCTGTGTCCAGGAATTAGTACAGTAATACCCTCCATGGCCAGACATGTACTGTTCATTTGTGTATTGGACACTCTTCAATGGGATCCACGGCCCCATTGAGGGAATGGCCAGTCTGTGGTCAGTCCATGTAGGTAAGTGGGTGAGTGAGTAAGACAGACATGGGATGCTGCTATATCTCAAGCACAGTCTTATAACACGGATATTATGACAACTGGCAGTCAAGACTCGTCAGACTCAAGTCAGTAGCAAGGTAGACCAGTCAAACCAAGACAGGAGCGCAAACGAGGAGCAAGAAAGTGTACTCTCCATATCATGCCTCTAAATGATGCTAAAACCCTGTTTGGCTTTGATTATGAGAAGCTCATATCTAAGCTGATTGCTAGTGCTTCAAGCCAAGTTCCACTCAAAGATGGCCGACGCTTTGCAAAACGTTGACTGATCATCATCGGAAAGTAATGACCTCCCTAGTGGGTGAATCTCTGACAAAGCCTGCCCCATTAGGCCTAAATGTGTGTTCCCCAACAGCTCAAGCAGAGCGCTAGCCAGGCTGCTTCTAGTGCTGAGGTCCCAGAATGCCGTTGTCCGTCCGGAACCAAGGATGAGAACAGTGAAGACATCTCTGACATGCGAACATGTCTGACATCCGACAGTAACACACACACATTTGCCCAAGGACTGCGGGTGGAAATTAGCTGTTTAGCTATAACCTTGTACAGTGCATCTCTCCCTATTTTATAGGGTTAATGTCTATTGTACCTTGTCCCTGTCTTAAAAATAAATCTCAATCAATCAATCACACACACACACACACACGCTACAAACAAAACACGGGGAAGCTGTGGAGCGGATCGTCCCATGATCGTAGGGTCGGCGGTTCGAATCCCGGCTCCTCCTGACGACATGTCGAAGTGTCCTTGGGCAAGACACTGAACCCCAAATTGCTCCCAATAAGCAGGCTAGCACCTTGCATGGCAGCTGCCGCCATTGGTGTGTGATTGTGTGTGTGAATGGGTGAATGAGAGGCCTTCATTTTAAAGCGCTTTGGATGAAAGCGCTATATAAGTACAGTACATTTATCATTTTACCATAAAACATACAATACAAGCAACATCAGACTTCCTTTATTTGACCCAAACGGCCATGCACACTTAGTCAGGCTTAAGCGTGGTGCAGGTCTGGAGGATCTATGGCATCTGCAGAGAGACGGCGATGATCTGGAGATGGTGGACGAGAGTCTGTCGGTGAAAGAGAAAGTGTGAAAAGAGTATTCTGGATTGGCAGGAGATTGAGTTGCGTTTCATGCCATTGCCATAGTAACCTCCATACAATATCTCCCCACACAGAGAGCCTGTGTATGTCCTGTGGCTCCCGCTCTCCAAGGGAACACCTGCACACGTGTGTGTGTGTGTGTGTGTGTGTGCGTGTGTGTGTGTGTGTGTGTTTATGTGTGTGTGTGTGTGTACGTGTATGTGTGTGTGTGTGTGCTGGTGGAGGAGGATGTTCTCTCTTTTCCCCTCACATGTTTCTCCTTCACTCCAAACTCCTGTCCATGTACAGAATCTCTGCTGTCTCTCCTGCCCATGTATCTCTGCTCTGTCTCTCCTGTCCTGCCCATGTATCTCTGCTCTGTCTCTCCTGTCCTGCCCATGTATCTCTGCTCTGTCTCTCCTGTCCTGCCCATGTATCTCTGCTCTGTCTCTCCTGCCCATGTATCTCTGCTCTGTCTCTCCTGTCCTGCCCATGTATCTCTACTCTGTTTCTCCTGTCCTGCCCATGTATCTCTGCTCTGTCTCTCCTGTCCTGCCCATGTATCTCTGCTCTGTCTCTCCTGTCCTGCCCATGTATCTCTGCTCTGTCTATCCTGTCCTGCCCATGTATCTCTGCTCTGTCTCTCCTGTGCTGCCCATGTATCTCTGCTCTGTCTCTCCTGTCCTGTCCATGTATCTCTGCTCTGTCTCTCCTGTCTTGCCCATGTATCTCTGCTCTGTCTCTCCTGTCCTGCCCATGTATCTGCTCTGTCTCTCCTGCCCATGTATCTCTGCTTTATGCCTGTCCTGCCCATGTATCTCTGCTCTGTCTCTCCTGTCCTGCCCATGTATCTCTGCTCTGTCTCTCCTGTCCTGCCCATGTATCTCTGCTCTGTCTCTCCTGTCCTGCCCATGTATCTCTGCTCTGTCTCTCCTGCCCATGTATCTCTGCTTTATGCCTGTCCTGCCCATGTATCTCTGCTCTGTCTCTCCTGTCCTGCCCATGTATCTCTGCTCTGTCTCTCCTGTCCTGCCCATGTATCTCTGCTCTGTCTCTCCTGTCCTGCCCATGTATCTCTGCTCTGTCTCTCCTGTCCTGCCCATGTATCTCTGCTCTGTCTCTCCTGTCCTGCCCATGTATCTCTGCTCTGACTCCCCTGTCCCCCGTCCTTCCATCCAGCCTAATTGTATGCCTCTTGCTGTTTTGGTTTATTTTCTCTCTTTTCCTTCTCTCTCTCTGTTTTCCTTCTCTCTGTCTCTCTGTCTGTGTGTCTGTCTGTCTGATGGCCCTTCAGTCGATCCCACTCTCTCTTCTCTCTTAGCCACTCACACCTCTTGTTCATTGGCCAAAAAACTCACCAACACCCGCTAACATCTGGCTACCGTCTTCAGTATGAAAGGTTACAATCGGCATTATGTCCCGTGACAAACGACTCTGCCACCGGCGCCGGTTCTTATCATCTCCGATCGACAGCGATGTAAACACGGTCCCTCTGGGTAAACACACTCATTTTCTCCCCTTTTTCGGTGCGATGATGAGGCACGTTGAGGTTGGACGGTGGCGCGTAACTTAAATATACAGGAACCAGATGTTGTTCTTCATATCGTGAGAGAGCTAATTTCGGTGTAAAAAAGGGTACCATTCACTCACACACTCACTCACTCACTCACTCACTCACTCACTCACTCACTCACTCACTCACTCACTCACTCACTCACTCACTAAGCTAGTCATTCACTCACTCACTCACTCTTCCTGTCTTTTCTCCACCAGTTTCTCGCCTCTTTCTCTGCTTCTGCTTCCCCTTGGCTCTCTCTCTTTCTCTCTCTCTCTCTCTCTTTCTCTCTCTCACATCTGTCTGTTTGCTTGTCAGTCTGTCTGACTTTCTTCTTATTTTCCAGCAGACTCTAACCCCTTTTTTCTAATTTTCTTGCCTGTCTAATGCCTCGGTTTCTTTTACTCCAACTGCCAATCCGTGCCTTCACGTCCTCATCTGTCTGTCTCTCTGCCAGCCTGTCTATCACTCTGTGTGTGTCTCTCTCTCTGTCTCTGTCCTGGTTTGATTACACTCCGCCGACTCTCGTCGTTGAGGCTCAGCAACATGCCTCGATAGGCTCACACAGAATTTCGACTGCACTGTGACGTCGCGGACTTCGGGGCCCTGCGATTGGCTGCGACTAGCAGCGGGGGATGGGGTTGTGGGGGGGGGGGGGATTTGGTGGGCACATGCAGGATGAGATGGCAGGAGGACGGGCAGGAGCGCCAAGAGCCTGAGTGGTGATGCTGCCCACAGGCCTGCTAGTATGGAAGCAGAGAGACTCCAGAACCCTAACACACACACACACACACACACACACACACACTGCTCCACGCTGCCTGGAGAACAAGTTCTGGTTCAAAAGTGATGTCGGCGATAGTGTCTACCACCTCAGGGTAGCTTTCCAGAACCGGCAGATACAGTACCAGATACAGT
Source organism: Borostomias antarcticus (assembly GCF_949987555.1). Lineage (NCBI taxonomy): Eukaryota > Metazoa > Chordata > Actinopteri > Stomiiformes > Stomiidae > Borostomias > Borostomias antarcticus. Next base: position 13,966,677 of record NC_140238.1, read on the forward strand.
AACAGATACAGTAACAGATACAGATACAGTACCATATATATGTGTGCGTGTGTGTGTGAGTGCAGATACAGTACCATATATATGTGTGCGTGTGTGCATGCGTGACCGTGTGTCTCTGAGCGAGAGAGTAGAGATGTCTTTTTTCCCCCTCTGATGGTCACGGTTGATATGATTTTTCATGGTATGTTTTGATTGTGTTGTTCTTTCGCTCTGGCTTGTTAAGCAGCATGACGCCTCCTCTGTGTTCAGTCGTAAAGATTCGAGCCAGACTTTCTCTCTCGCCGGGTTCTTTTGAACACTGTGGCGGAGCATATTTGTTCAGCAGTGGCAGACCCGCTCAACATGACGTTTTCTACTTGAATGCTCAATTTGAGTTGGGATGGATCCTTCTCATGTCCGACGAAGACCACCTTCTTGGTCGAAACATTGCACAAGAATAAAAACTACAAGGGAGCTTATTCCAGTGTTTTATTTCCTATTTGGTGCTCTTGCCTTTGGGTAATGTAGCTGTTTGTATGCACACTCCACTTCTCCACCGAGACATTCACCACGTCTTGTTAATGGTACGGTCTACCACCACATCTTGCTATTTCTACGGCCGTACAACAAACTGATGCTGTGTCTTACTGACAAGTAGTCTTGGGAAGAGATGTGAACTGGAGGGTAGTGTGTGAGCGTATATGTCGGTGTGTTATCACTTTAAGTGTGTGTGTGTGTGTGTGTGAGTGAGTGTATGCAGGCAGACGTAGGCCTTTGTTACCCACAGAACCCTTCACTATGTTTCCTGGGAGGTGGAGCCAAGTCAGACAAGAGGCAGCACAGCCGGGGGTGTGGAGGGGGTGGAGCAGGGTAGAGGAGGGTTGGAGCGGGGTAGAGGAGGAGGGTGGGGGGGTAGCTCCAGGCAGCCTACCAAGTGTGGGGTATATCATCCCATGGCGGCCAAGACACGCAGAGCCAGGAGGGCCGGGGGAGCAGGCGTCCTACCGAGCCTGAGGTCTGCAGGGACGCCCTGGGGAGAAGGACGCCTCCGGCCGCCCTGGAGCTCCCCCAGCAGCACTACAGACAGGGGGGAGTGATGGAGAGGGGAGAGGAGAGGGGGAGCGGAAGACCAGGTGAGGACAGAGAGGAGGAGGGGGGGGGGGCGGCTAGAATGGAATGAAAGGGAGAGAGGACAAAGGGCGGGGTGGGGGGGGTGACTGAAGAAATGCTAAACTGTGAACTAAATAGTTGGGAGCCAAGTCTGTTTGTGTGTGTGCCGCTCGTTTCTAAACGTTGGTAGGTTCAGCCACTATCAGACCTGCCCGCTGTGGTTCTTGCAAAGCGGCGTCTTGAATGAGCCCGCTGAAGGCGATACACGAAACATAGTTACTTGTTTCTGTGGTTAGGACGACCTTGAGGAGTTTTAACTTTCTCTCTCTCTCTTTCCCCCTCTCTCTCTCTCCCTCTCTCTTTCTCCCTCTCTCTCTCTCTCCTGCACAGATTATGTTTATTTTGAAAACTCGTCCAGTAACCCACTGCTGATCAGGAGGATAGAGGAGTTGAACAAGGTGAGTGAGACCCCGTCCAGTAACGTTGGCCCACCGGTGTCCCTAGTCGTTGTCCTAGACTACTGCCTCCCATCGGTGCCTAGCTAGTGGCTGTCCTGCGTTTCCCAGTTTTTCCTACGAGTGTTTTCCAGACTATCCCTCAGTAAGCGTCTTAAGATACATTGTAAGGTACATCGTTAGTGGAGCTGTCCATTGTTGATGATGTTTTCAAGCGTTCTCATAATAATTTTGATTTTATCCCAATCTAATATTAACAAAAAGGAAGCTAGTTCCAATTCATACATTATAGTCTACAAAATATAAAATAAAGAGCATTTATTGGGACATATTAGCCTAGTCTGGGACTTCTTGAAAGCCCAGGAAAAAAATGATAATGATGATGGCTAATGAGGATGATGATGATGATGATTTTTTTTTTTAATTTTTATTTTATTTTATTTGGAAAAGTTGCCATATAGCCTACCTCCTCAGGATAACCTACCACCCATTATGTTATGTTCAATTCATGGGTAGCGCGTCCTGTCAGGTAGGAAATGTTGATAGGCGTTTTGAAAATTCCTACATGACAGAATACGCTACTCATGAATTAAACACAGTATTGTTTTAATGCAGCCATGGTGTATAGGCCTACACGAAGCACGAGTGGGCTGTGACACACTAAATAGAAGGGGACCTTAATTAACTACCTGTGTCTACCTACTACTAGAAGGCCTCATTGGATTAATCAATTCGCCTAATCTGTTGGTATCCTATATAGTGGTGGCGTAGCCTACAGACAGCCAGAAAAGCCATATGCCATCAAATTGCTCCTTTACATAAGAAAAAGTTGCATTTATATTATGGATAGTCCCTATATTTTATTTGGCTCAAGACAGACAACATTCCCATGATGTGTTATGTAGGCTACAAAAACATTGTTTTCATTGTTAATTGACATACCGTTTATTGTACACTAATGATGTAATTCGCGCAGGTAGGGTAGATAGATGTGCGCTATATAGTTGTCCCACAGTTGAGCCAGTCTAGCCTCTCTCTCTCTCTTGCTGTCAGTCTCTTGCAGTCAGTCGGGCCGGCCCACTGTCCACTCCTCCCTCCTCTGTGCCGTTGATCCAGCTGCTTCCACGCTGTTCCACTCAGCCCAGCCTCCATTCATCTGCCGCTCCAGTGCTCATCGTGATCTGACACCCTTAGCTTACGCTCTCCATCCTTTCAACTTGTTCCATTCTTCTCTTCATACCTTCCATCCTCCTCCTCCTCCCCTCTCCTCCTCTCCTCTCCCCTCCTCTCCTCCTCTCGTCATGTTTTACCATGTATCCTTCATCCTCTCCCAGCTCTCCCCCTCTCCTCTCCCACTGCTTCTAGAACGCTCATCATCACTGCCGGATTCCACATCTGACCACTGTTCCTCTGAGCAGAGCTGCTACTTACTCATCAAGACTGGGACTGGGGCTGGGGCTGGGACTGGGACTGGGGCTGGGGCTGGGGCTGGGGCTGGGGCTGGGGCTGGGGCTGGGGCTGGGACTAAAGCCGCATGTACACTGTGCGATAAAACCCACGATTCTGAGGTCGTAAGGTGGTCGTGGGTTGTTGCAGACAGTCGTAGCTCATCGTATGCAAAATTGGGACTCGCAAGTTGCACGGTGTGAGAAGGTACGATCTGCGATTCATTGCTACGACGTTCTACGATGAGGCTACGACCTCCCAACAAAATATCTGGCATGTCAGATATTTTCGTCATAGATCGCAGATCACATATAAGTTTTGCCAAGATAAATCGTGGGCATAATCGTGGCTGACAGAAATCGTATAGTGCGAATACAAATCGCATAGTGTGAATACACACGTCGTATGGTCGTATGGACTTGAGTCCCGGTCGTACAGTGGGAAGGGATGCCCGATATATATATTTTCAGTCATACAGTGTACAGAAGGCTTAGGACTGGGACTGGGGTTGGGATTGGGGCTGGGACTGGGGTTGAGGCTGGGGATGGGGATGGGGCTTGGATTGAGGCTGGGGATGGGGCTGGGATTGGGATTGGGGTTGAGGCTGGGGATGGGGCTGGGATTGGGATTAAGTCTGGGGATGGAATTGGGATTGAGGTTGAGGCTGGGGATGGGGTTGGGGTTGAGGCTGGGGATGGGATTGGGATTGGGATTGAGGTTGAGGCTGGGGATGGGGCTGGGATTGGGGTTGAGGCTGGGGATGGGGCTGGGATTGGGGTTGAGGCTGGGGATGGGATTGGGATTGGGATTGAGGTTGGGGCCGAGACTGGGGTTGGGGTTGGGGCTGGGATTGGGATTGCGGTTGAGGCTGGGGATGGGATTGGGATTGAGGTTGAGGCTGGGGATTGGGATGGGGCTGGGATTGGGGTTGAGGCTGGGGATGGGGCTGGGATTGGGATTGGGGTTGAGGCTGGGGATGGGATTGGGATTGAGGTTGGAGCCGAGACTGGGGTTGGGGCTGGGATTGGGATTGGGATTGAGGCTGGGGATGGGGATGGGGATGGGATTGGGATTGGGATTGGGATTGGGATTGGGATGGGATTGGGATTGGGATTGGGATTGGGGTTGAGGCTGGGGATGGGATTGGGATTGGGATTGGGATTGAGGTTGAGGCTGGGGATGGGGATGGGGCTGGGATTGGGGTTGAGGCTGGGGATGGGGCTGGGATTGGGGTTGAGGCTGGGGATGGGGATGGGGATGGGGATGGGATTGGGATTGAGGTTGGGGCCGAGACTGGGGTTGGGGCTGGGATTGGGATTGCGGTTGAGGCTGGGGATGGGATTGGGATTGAGGTTGAGGCTGGGGATTGGGATGGGGCTGGGATTGGGGTTGAGGCTGGGGATGGGGCTGGGATTGGGATTGGGGTTGAGGCTGGGGATGGGATTGGGATTGAGGTTGGAGCCGAGACTGGGGTTGGGGCTTGGATTGGGATTGGGATTGAGGCTGGGGATGGGGATGGGGATGGGGATGGGATGGGATGGGATTGGGATTGGGATTGGGATTGGGATGGGATTGGGATTGGAATTGGGATTGGGGTTGGGGTTGGGGATGGGATTGGGATTGGGATTGGGATTGGGATTGGGATTGAGGTTGAGGCTGGGGATGGGGATGGGGATGGGGATGGGGCTGGGATTGGGGTTGAGGCTGGGGATGGGGCTGGGATTGGGGTTGAGGCTGGGGATGGGGATGGGGATGGGGATGGGATTGGGATTGAGGTTGGGGCCGAGACTGGGGTTGGGGCTGGGCCTCTTGGTTGTCTAGCCTGTCTATGCTGCCAGACCAACTCAACACTACTCTCTGTCTACATAGACGCATGACGTGGAGAGGAAGGGGGGGGGTGGTAGTGGTGGTGGTGGTGGTGGTTGTTGCCATGGTAACCTCTTCTCTGTTTGCAGACAGCCAATGGGAACGTGGAGGCGAAAGTGGTGTGTTTCTACCGGCGCAGAGACATCTCCAGTACACTCATCGCCCTGGCAGACAAGCACGCCAGTGAGTGTCTGACTACAACTACAGCTACAGTAGCATACCTCACATCCCCTACCCTGCCCCCACTCTACCCTACCATGTTATACCCTACCAGATATATAGATACCCTACCCTACTTACCCTAACATACCCTAATATACCCTACTCTACCTACCCTACCATACTAGTCTACCTTACCCTACTCTACTCTACCATACCCTAGTCTACCTTACTCTATCCTACCCTAACCTATTCTACCCTACTCTACCCTATCCACTATTCAACATGAAGTCTTGAACAATTCAACAATAGAGTTTCTACCTGTCCAGAAGTTTAGGGCAACACAGAGTCAAGTTGTACATTTAAAACCACCAGTACATCAAAGAGACAACATGTGTGTCTGGAAGGAAGATCTAGGCAGGTGTGTGTGTGTGTGTGTGTGTGTGTGTGTGTGTGTGTGTGTGTGTGTGTGTGTGTGTGTGTGTGTTTTGTGTGTAACTCTGCACCAGGCCAGACTGGCCTGCAGACTCCTCTGTCTGAACGTAGCCCTCCAGACTGCAGCTGTAACTCTGCTACCCCAGACTGGACTAGCGAGTCCTCTGCCTTGCCATACAGTCTACTTGGCTCTATCTGTAACACAACATCTGTTTAGGTACAGCTGTATCAGAGCCCAGCTATGGCGCTACTGTAGTTAGTTACAAGCTACTTTAGATGCGCTTGGTAGGATATCCGCCTATAGCCTAATAATATGTTCCTTATAGGAGCCAGTGGCTCAAGTCTGAGTCATGTTAGGAGCACGTGATGTGCTCCTCTCGGTATTCCAGCCCACTTTAGGACCAGCCCACACAAGATCTGAGCTGTCCAGCAGCAGCATGGGAGGTTCATTCACCCAGCGAACTCACGTTAGACTGACCAGCGGAATGAGAGATGAGACGTAATCGGACCTGTGTGCTGCACGGTCAGGCTGGAGTCCAGCTGGCTGCTCGCATCGGGAGCGCACACTCGCCATTAATAAGGAGTGTGTGTGACTGTGTCACGGCTCGGCCTCCTGTACCGTCACTGGTGTGCTGGGTGTGGCAGGCTAGTCGCTGACCGAGGGTGTGTGTGTGTGTGTGTGTGTGTGTGTGTGTGTGTGTGTGTGTGTGTGTGTGTGTGTGTGTGTGTGTGTGTGTGTGTGTGTGTGTGTGTGTGTGTGTGTGTGTGTGTGTGTGTGTGTGTGTGTGTGTGTGTGTGTGTGTGTGTGTGTGTGTGTGTGTGTGTGTGTGTGTGTGTGTGTGTCACTGGGACCTGCGGGGCCCCTGTGGCTGTGGAGTTGTTTGTTCTTCTGGACCACACAGAGACAGTAAGGAGAGGCTGTGTGTTCGGCGTGTGTGTGCGTACGCGTGCGTGTGTCTGGCGGGAGAACCGCAGTGTTTATTTTTGTGCGCGCACAACGTCGTGCACGCTTAGTGTGTGGGCTCGCCCTCGTGAGCGAGGTCACGTTACGTGCGCGCGTGTGTGTGCGCGTCGTCGTTTGAGCACTGGCCTCTCGGTTCCTCAGCCGGCTCCCAGACATTTGCAATATGTGAAAAATGCGGCGCAGGACTGGCAGCGGACCGCATGGGTGTGGCGGGCCCCCGCATCCTGTCTGTGTTTCTGGAGCCGCCCGGCCCGGACCCGACCCGCCAGGCACCAGGAACAGTGCAGGAAAATCAAGAGGGCCTGGTGACTCGCCCAAAATGTGCGTGTGTGTGTGTGTAGTCTATAAGAGCAAGGGTTAGGTCTCGTGTTTGAGCCGTGGACCCCGTCTCTGTTTCGTGCATCTCGCTGGATGGGTGTCCTGTTCTATTCTGGATCGGTGCCGTGGAGGCATCTGCGAGCGCGACTTCAGGACTCTCTGGGAGCGTGTGTGTGTCTGCCTTAGTGTGTGTGTGTCTCTTTGAGCTTGTAGAGCATGTGTCTCTTTGTGAGTGTTTCAGTGTTGGTGTTTGTCTTAGTGATTGTGTGTGTGTGTATGTGTGTCACTTTGTGAGTGTGTGTGTGTGTGTGTGTGTGTGTGTCTCTCTGAGTGTGTGTGGGTGGGTGTCTCTCTGAGTGTGTGTGCTGTGAGTCACAGATCAAATATTTTCCTTGCTGGGACTCAGAAACCTTCCCTGGGCCTCTGACTCCGCCCCTGCTCTTGGCCTTAGCCCCTCCCCCCGTGAGCAGAGCATCGTCCCGAGTGGCCAGTTCCGTTGACAGGCATGCCACTTCACCTCACAGAGCCTTCCAGGCGTCTGACGTTCCGTGACTTTGATTTACCTTTCTATTTTGAGACGATGCCTTTAATTCCTGCAAACAGAAAAGAACAAGATTACCAGTGGGCAGTTCTCACAAGCTCCGTAGCCCAGTGGTTAGAGCACCACACACCTGACCAGGAGTAGGTTCAAGACCGGCAGACTTGGCCATCACTGCCTACCATTTTGCCCTTGATCAAAAGGTACGACACTAGCTCAAAACGTCGTAAGTCGCTTTGGGTGAAAGTTTCTGCTGAATGACTAGATTATAACTGTGAACTGTCAATTGTAGGCTAAAGCGTCCAGATGAAGAGTGTAGGTGAGCCGGCCGTAGACGCCCGTGTAAAGACACAGTAGACGGCGTCAGAGAGGGCCTGCTGTGTGTCGGGAGATACGAACACGAGGATCTAACGCAGACATCAGTGAGTCAGCTGAGGAAGCAACAGAACGATGCCCTCTTCTCTCCTCCCTCGCCCCCCGCAGGTCTCTCTTTTCCTCCCTCCTCTGCTCCTCCCTCCTCTCCTCCCTCCTCTCCTCTCGTAAGGGCGCCTCATTCATCAATAATTGATAATCGGTGGGGACAGGTGAGATGGAGAGGCAATTTGCCCTGAGTATAGTGTGGGTACCGTGCCAGGAGATTGTCTGTGGTTCTGGCTTCATAGGGGGGTGGGAGGTAGAGACATAAGGGCAGCCTCCTCCTCTCTCTCTCCTCTTCCTCCTCCTCCTTTCAAGGACACACGCTCAGGGGTTTATATAATGACCCCTGCTACTGCACAGCCCCTGCCCCATAGCCACGCGCACACACACACACACACACACACACACACACACACACACACACACACACACACGTAGCCCGGGGCACTTACTCTCTACTACCCTACACTAAGATCCCCTGTTAGGATTGTGATCGATAACAGATCACGTGATGCACCTTAGCGCGGCATGCTTTGGGAGATTTTGGTGTTTTTCAGGTAGATGGTGTGTGTGCGCATGTGTGTGTATGTGTACGTGTGTGACTGTGTGAGTGAGTGGAGGACTGCGTGAGAGAGAGAGAGAGAGAGAGAGAGAGAGAGAGAGAGAGAGAGAGAGAGAGAGAGAGAGAGAGAGAGAGAGAGAGAGAGAGAGAGAGAGAGAGAGAGAGAGAGAGAGAGAGAGAGAGAGAGAGAGAGAGAGAGAGAGAGAGAGAGAGAGAGAGAGAGAGAGAGAGAGAGAGAGAGAGAGAGAGAGAGAGAGAGAGAGAGAGAGAGAGAGAGGTGAAGGAGTACTATTGATTTTAGCCCCACATCCCGTCCTCCTGAAAATCCTGTGCTTGCTTTTGTTCTGCTGTCTTTCTCCCTCTCTCTGTCTCCTCTCTAATGATCCTGGAAATGAACTGGAGAACGCTCCAACTGCTTCCTTCCTTCTTTCATCCTTCCTTTCTTCATTTCTCTCTCTCTCTTGCTCCCTCAGTTACCTCTCTGGAGGTGAGTGAAGGTAAGAGAGGGATTGAGAGAGAAGCGGGGATAGAGAGCGAGAGAGAGAGAGGGATTGAGAGATAGAGAGATGGAGAAAGAGAGGGAGGGATGGATGGAAAGGGAGAAGGATGGGAAGGGAGCGAGAGAGATGAGGAGAGGGATGGAGAGAGAGGGGTGGATATAGAGAGAGAGAGGGGTATTAGGAGGGAGATGGAGGGATGGAGGGAGGGATGAAGAGAGAGGGATGAGGTGGGAGAGAGGAAGATGGAAACAGAAAGGGAGGGATGGAGAGTAAGAGAGAGAGAGAGAGAGAGAGAGGGATGGGAGAGAAGCTTCTATAGTGTAATGGGGGATCTGTTCTTAATGAGTAGGTCAGACTCATGTGGAATGATAACCACCAACACAACCTGCAACCCTGCTGTTCACTATCAACACTCTCACTATGTCCATGGTCTTATATGGTGCCTTCACTTCACAGATAGGTGTCTATATGATGCCTGTGTTATTGCTACATCTACATGTAGCAAGATTACACTTGAATTGATTGCCCCTATCATTTTATTGTGACATCACAGCTGACGCGTGCGTGTGTGTGCCTGTGTATGTGTGTGTGTGTCCAGGGGAGATGGAGGAGGAGATGGAGAACCCAGAGATTGTGGACCTCCCAGAGAAACAGAAGCACCAGCTTAGACACAGAGAGCTTTTCCTGTCGCGCCAGCTTGAGTCGCTACCCGCAACGCACATCAGGTAGGCTGTCCTGTCTCACTCTCTCTGCTACACCCTACAAAGCCTAGCTCCTCCATAGCCTAGCTCCTAGTAGCCTAGCTCCTCCATGTCCTAGCTCCTACATAGCCTAGGTCCTATATATCCTAGCTCCTAGTAGCCTAGCTCCTACATGTCCTAGCTCCTACATAGCCTAGGTCCTATATATCCAAGCTCCTAGTAGCCTAGCTCCTCCATAGCCTAGCTCCTCCATAGCCTAGCTCCTAGTAGCCTAGCTCCTACATGTCCTAGCTCCTACATAGCCTAGGTCCTATATATCCAAGCTCCTAGTAGCCTAGCTCCTACATAGCCTAGCTCCTAGTAGCCTAGCTCCTACATGTCCTAGCTCCTACATAGCCTAGGTCCTATATATCCAAGCTACTAGTAGCCTAGCTCCTACATAGCCTAGCTCCTATATATCCAAGCGCCTAGTAGCCTAGCTCATATATATCCTAGCTCCTAGTAGCCTAGCTCCTATATATCCAAGCGCCTAGTAGCCTAGCTCCTATATATCCAAGCGCCTAGTAGCCTAGCTCCTATAAATCCTAGCTCCAAGTAGCCTAGCTCCTACATAGCCTAGCTCCTATATATCCAAGCGCCTAGTAGCCTAGCTCCTATATATCCTGCTCCTAATAGCCTAGCTCCTACATAGCCTAGCTCCTATATATCCTAGCTCCTAGTAGCCTAGCTCCTAATAGCCTAGCTCCTACATAGCCTAGCTCCTATATATCCTAGCTCCTAGTAGCCTAGCTCCTATATATCCTAGCTCCTATATATCCTAGCTCCTATATATCCTGCTCCTAATAGCCTAGCTCCTACATAGCCTAGCTCCTATATATCCTAGCTCCTAGTAGCCTAGCTCCTAATAGCATAGCACCTATATGGCCTAGCTCCTATAGACATGTCTATACTGCCATGTTCTTGCCACCAATAAAAGAACCCGTAGCAACTGCAGTCAAACTCCCATGTGCACATGTGCTGCTTGGAACACATGGTGCTTTCTTCTGCCAGCAAGACGCACAACGGTTTCTACCTGCTACAATCCTCTGTTCATTGCTTGCCTGTGATTGGTTCCTGACATGTCTCCACACGCCTGTGATTGGTTGATGACACATCTCCTGTCTGTGATTGGCTGATCCCAGGGGGAAGTGTTGTGTGACTCTATTGAACGAGACGGAGGCGTTGAAGTCCTACCTGGATCGGGAGGTAGGTGGCTGACTGGCTCACCGGCTGCAGAACGCAGTGTACTTTATCTTTGTCTGAGGTCTTAGAGTTAATGTATCACTGTGTGTAACAGGCATATGGGACTTTCTGTATGTAAAAGAGAGAGGGAGAGAGTGTGTGTGTCTGTTTGTTTATGTAAAAGAGAGAGTGTTTGTTTGTTTGTTTGCTTGTGTGTGTGTTTGTGTGTGTGTTTATGAGGAAGAGTTCGGAAGTCTTGCTTCTGTTGAATTATTCAGAGTGTTGACCCAGAATGCTCTCCTCACATTCATTAATGAGGAGGCTGGAGACTCCTAGCAGTGAGGAGCAACACAACACACACGCACGCACGCACGCACACACACACACACACACACACACACACACACACACACACACACACACACACCCAAATACACCGACACACTCACATTCACTTATACGCCTCCTGCTATCTTTTCACCTGTCTATTGTCTCTCCCTCCATTGCTCTCTCCTTCTCTCTCTCCTTCTCTCCCCCCCTCCCTCCCTCCTAGGATGCATTCTTCTACTCCCTGGTGTACGACCCCCAGCAGAAGACCCTCCTGGCGGACAAGGGCGAGATCCGCGTGGGGAACAAGTACCAGGCCGACATCACAGACCTGCTCCCCGAGGGTAGGACCCCCAGCTCGGGGCTCGGTGGGGAGGGAATGGGGCGTCTTGGAAACTGCCTGGTGAAAATATCACCCCGAAGCTCTGACCTGGATTATGGAGCACACTGGATTATACAACATTATGCCGGCTGTGTGTGTGCGTATGTGTGTGTGTGTGTGCGTGCGTGCGTGGTGAGTGGTGACAAAGGAGTTCTAATGAGAAACCGTGTCACCCCAAGAGTGTTGTGGCGTGTGACTGTGCAGCAGCGTCCTAGTTCTCCCAGGGATGTGTGTGTGTGTGTGTGTGTGTGTGTGTGTGTGTGTGTGTGTGTGTGTGTGTGTGTGTGTGTGTGTGTGTGTGTGTGTGTGTGTGTGTGTGTGTGTGTGTGTGTGTGTGTGTGTGTGTGTGTGTGTGTGTGTGTGTGTGTGTGTGTGTGTGTGTGTGTGTGTGTGTGTGTGTGTGTGTGTGTGTGTGTGTCTCTCTGTGCCATTGTGTGTGTGTGTCCTGGCCCCTGTGCTTGCTAACGTCAGGGGTGTTTGTGTGTGTGTGTCTAGGTGAGGAGGATGGCAGAGAGCTAACCAAATTAGAGGAGAGGGTTTGGGACCCTAGCAGCCTGCTCACAGAGAAGCAGATCGACCAGTTCCTGGTAGTGGCTCGGTAAGACGATCACACAGACTCTCTGCAAGAGCATGGAACCTCCAGAGGGTTAACCTGAACTCTCTGTCTCTCTTTACTCCCTCTTCTGTCCGTCTGTCTCTCTCTCCCTCCCTTTCTCCCCATCTCTCTCTCCCTACCTCCATCTCTCCCTCCCTCCATCTCTCTCCCTTCATCCGTCTCTCTCCCCATCCCTCTCTCCATCTCTCTCCCTCCCACCATCTCTCTCCCTCTCTCTCCCTATCCCTCCCTCCATCTCTCCCTATCCCTCTCTCCATCTCTCTCTCTCTCCATCTCTCTCTCTCTCTCTCTCTCTCTCTCTCTCTCTCCCTCCATGTCTCAGGTCAGTAGGTACGTTTGCCAGAGCTCTAGACTGCAGTAGTTCTGTCCGGCAACCCAGTCTTCACATGAGTGCAGCTGCTGCCTCCAGAGACATAACCTTGGTAAGGAAGCACGCACGCACGCACGCACACAAACACACACACACACACACACACACACACACACTGAAAGGTCAGGGTCAGGCAAAAGGTGAGCATGAAACAGTGCTGTTGGCCTGAGGTTGTGTGTGTGTGTGCGCGCGTGTGTGTGTGTGCGTGCCTCCGACAGTCCTGGTCTGAGGATCACTAACGAGCAGACTGCTCTCCAGGCCCTGGTCCCAGCGTGGACCTACTCTGCCCCAGATCTGCTCTTCCTCATATATAAAACATACAGGCTGGGCCTCACAGCTACAGGCAGAGTTCACACACACACACACACACACACTGGGGATGCATACACTCTCAGACTCCTGAAGAAATATACGTGAAAATATAACGGCGCGCCGCGCCAACGGCACACAGCTCTCAAAAACTCAAAACGGAAAAAGCTTAACGGTCAGGGACGGACCACAAACACCAGGAGCGAATAACAACACCCACACAACACTTCCTCTCTCTCCGTCTCTCTCCCTCCTCCTCCTCCTCCTCGTCCAGTTCCATGCCATGGACACGCTCCACAAGACGGGCTACGACATGACGCGGGCCATTGCTGCGCTGGTCCCCCAGGGCGGCCCGGTGCTGTGCCGGGACGAGATGGAGGAGTGGAGCGCCTCCGAGGCCAACCTGTTCGAGGAGGCGCTGGAGAAGTACGGCAAGGACTTCACCGACATCCAGCAGGACTTTGTGAGTGGAGGGAGAGAGAGAAGGAGGGAGAGGGAGAAGGATGGAGGGGGGGTGAGGGGAGTGGTATGCTAGCTGTTTATTACTCACACACCGAGCTAGAGACACGAGAAGACCGGAAACATCCTTTGCGACGGACCCGGTTGCTGTTTATACCTACACTGGGACAGGCCGAACGTCGCAACTATCTCTGTTTATCCCTGTCGTTGTGGTGTGTGTGTGTGTGTGTGTGTGTGTGTGTGTGTGTGTGTGTGTGTGTGCTCGCGCGGGTGTGCGCGCGCTGTCTTGGCCCGAGGTGAATGGTGTGTGTTGTTGCAGTCTGTCCCGTGGTTCTGAGTGATCTGTGAGCCTCACTCTGCCCCCTGCTGGCCCCTCGGTGGCGGTGCGCCTGCCCTGCTCCGGCTCTGCTCGGCCCAGACCGACGGCGCACACACAGGCCTAACTGTCGTTATGGGCGGGGCCAAACCTGGCAGCCTCCCAATCCCACGAGCGTTCCGTGTTCACCCTAAAAGCTTAGTCGCAAAGAGAATTTGCAAATGAGCGGGAATTTGAGAAGCGTGACGCAGACCAGGTCGTCTTTCTCTGTGATGTTGAAACAGTGTTTATTCTCTCCCTCTTCTCCCTCTGTGCTGGGCAGCTCCCGTGGAAGTCGTTGACCAGTATCATAGAGTACTACTACATGTGGAAGACCACAGACAGATACGTACAGCAGGTAACGCCAGGTGATGCTGTGTTAGTGTTGCGCAATACCTTCCATCTCATCAGGAGATAGAACTCAATTCATTTCTCTCTCCCTCTCCCCCACTCGCACTCCTCTCTCTCTCTCTCCCTCTCTCTGTCTCTCTCTCCCTCTCCCCCTTTGTCTCTGTCTCTCCCTCTCTCTCTCCCTCTCCCTCTCCCTCTCTCTCTCCCTCTCCCCCTTTGTCTCTCTCTCTCCCTCTCTCTCCCTCTACCCCTTTGTCTCTCTCTCCCTCTCTCTCCCTCTCCCCCTTTGTCTCTCTCTCCCTCTCTCTCTCCCTCTCTGTCCGCCCCCCCCCCCCCCCCACACACACACTGTTTTTCCTCTCTGGTCCAGAAACGGTTAAAAGCAGCAGAGGCGGAGAGCAAGCTGAAGCAGGTCTACATCCCTAACTAGTGAGTACCTGGATGGGGAAGGGTTAATGGCTGCCACTGATACCATGTCCTACTGCTCTCTATCTCTCTCTCTCACTCACTCTCTCTGTCTTCACCTCCTCCTTACCTGTACTTCACAGCGTGTTTCCAGACGTCTGTATAGAACTTGTACATAGTAGTGCAGTACCCTAGCAACCGAGGAACACGACCCAGAACCACTGCTGCGCCAGGAGCTGAAACTCCGTAGAGGCCGCGCCCCCGTGCGCTGCTGGTCGCGAGTGCGACCCCCCTTACGTGTTCCCTTTCTCTCTCTCTCTGCTCCTCGCCACCAGCAACAAGCCCAACCCCAACCAGCTGAGCGCGAGCAGCGTGAAACCGGGCCTGGTGAACGGGGCGGCGCCGGCGGTGGCCCCGGTGGGGGGCGTCCCCGGAGCCCCGGGGCAGACGCCCGGACTGGGCCGAGCCTGCGAGAGCTGCTATAGTGAGTATGGGGAAAACCGGGGGGTCTCGTAGGGTCACCACGCTGCGCCCCCCCAAGACTCGGCTAGCCGTCGTCGGAGGTTTACAGTGGTGGTGCGGTCGGCGAAATAGTTTGTTTCAAATGTAAAGGTTGTTTCAACATTCGGGTTTGCAAATAGTAGAGCTGTCCTGAATACCATTTTACAGGCTTCGAATACTCTTTGATGTCAACGAACGAGTACCGAATAGTATTCGTTCTCAACACCTAGGTGGCAGCATTGCATAGTCTATATCTACCGGTGACAAGCTGAGCAATGTGCCAGAGTCATTCCCTTGTTCAACTTTTTTTTTAACTTGCTAGACTGTTTTTCTTTTGCTAGCTGTGTATTTGTTCATGATTTAATCATGTGTGGGTTTATTTTAGCATGGCTTGTGACTGTGTCAGTTTGCTCAAGTTTAAGTTTCATTTTCGCGTTCCGGCAAAATCCACAAACTCTTAAAAAAGCTTAATTTTTTTTGGGCTGTTTGCTACCAAACGTAGGCTATGTTATCCTCGTCCAACTTTGCTCACTCCAACTCTCGCCCCACCAACATGCTTGTGTTGCGTTTACAAAGGAAAAATAATATATGCTTGCTAAATAGCAAGCTAGTAGCTAGGCTAGGTTAGGGCTGTCAATTTAAGAAGCATGTTTGCCTCCGTCTCTCCTCTATTCCGAGGCTATCCCAGCACCAGGCTATACCAGCAGAGCTGAGACAAGGGGAAAATGCTTACGTTGACAGCCCTAATCAGAGACCTGCAGAGAGTGTTTTGAGGGAGAAAATGCAAGAATTAAATCCTCTTCTGTTCAGTTGCATTTTCATGAGTCACTCGGTGTAACGTTATGATGGTATCGGTTTGGAGTATTGGGACAAAAAACAAATACTCCAAACAAATAGTGGAATACTCGAATTACTCAGGCCAGCCCAAGCAAATAGCCTACATTTCACAGGACAGCATACTGAGACCAATAATATTAAACCATGATCTTCCCGTTTCTGAAAAAATACACATTTTTGCGTTTACCATGGCACGTCTACTTCCATTGTAAAGAAAGTTGCGGCAGACGAAAATGTCAATCTAGCTCAATACTTGAATGATCTGTGTCAGGTTCATGTCAAACATAGCACAAATAGGGCTAAATGTCCAAAATACCACACTATGGGGCGAATTCACTAAAGCAAATTGCGCCCGCTAATTGCACCATTACATTGCGCGTCAGTTGCGCCAGCTATGTGCTCCGTTTTAAAAACCTATTCACTAAAGACATTGCGCTAATAATATCCCAGCGCAAACACGCCCATTCGGTGTTTGCGGCTGAGTGCAATTTGCTGCTGATATAGGAAATGACTATAAATACTGCGCATACAGCGCATACAAATCGTATGCATATCATTGGACGATGGCAGACAGAAAAAGAAAGATACGATTTTCAGACAGCGAACTTGAAGGCCTCACGGACGAGGTTCAAAAACATGTCTCACAGCTTTCCGCAAAAAATATCACGACTGCAGCAAAAAATCATATTTGGGGTTTAATTTCCCAATCAGTCAGTGCCAATTGTGTGTGTAAACGCGGAAGACTGCAAACGGAGGTGGAATGATTTGAAAAGACGAACAAAGGAAAAATTGTCATTTTATGTTATGCAAGTTGCAGCACGATGATCTGGCATACTTTTGGGGGAGTGTATAACATTGCCCCACCGGTACGATCTAGGCATCTAAACGGCTTTTCAGGATTCCAAATGTGCACTAAATCACACCGCGCGTCCTGATGTGAGCCCAGCCGACGCCGCCTCTCCAACGTTGGAAGGCCTACTCACGGGAGTCATCATCCATGGCTGAAGATGATACCTGCCGTCACCTATGATACAAAAGCAAAATATTTTCAAGACCATTCCAATAAAAAAAATATTGTGTAGGCTATGTTTTTTATTTATTTATACCAATATCGGCCCCCAGCCGTTCAATGAACAGCTATAGGGAATGCGCAGTTTCGCGTATAGACTATTATACGCACAGTTTCGTGCTATGTAGGCTATTATAAATAAGTATTATTCATTGTGGGAGCCTGGACTCGCTGGGGACGGGTGGAGAGACGCATAGTCAACTGAGCCTCCCCAGACGCGACTTCATCCTCCAGTTGGCTGAAGAGCTGCTCTGGTGTCCAAACAGCTACCGCGGTGGTTCTAGTGTTAAATCAAAAAGTGACCTTCTTCTAAATATTCTCTCACGAACAACATGCCTGGCATTGCGATGCCGAATTCGCCTCGCAACCATCACTGCTGCCATGATCAGTGGAAAGGCTGGCCATGACACCCCTTGCGCTTAAATACCACCACGTCTCTGAAAACGCAAATAATTTCAATTTAACTGCGTGAGGCAATTTGCGCCGATCTTTGTGAATTGGGCGGGTTTTGCAATAATGTTCATTTGCATAGAAAGGGGAACATTCTCCGCCCATATTACCTAATTTAAATATGAGCTAAAAACACCGGCGCAGAGAAATGCAATGACGAACGCAACGCAGTTAACACCGTATTTCACCCTTTGCGAGGGCTTTGTGAATAGCAAACATAATTTTTGACTTATTTGCACAGGCTTTGCGTCAGGAAAAGCTGCGCAATCCTTTAGTGAATTCGCCCCTATGCCTTTAAAGAGCGAGAGAGTGTGACAGAGAGGGGGGGAGGGAGGGAGAGAGAGGTGAGAGAGAGTTGGCTCTGTAGCAGATGTCTTGAGCTATTCTAGTAGTGGTAATTAATACGTTCTTAAATGATTTAAGTGTGTGTGTGCGCGTGTGTGTGTGTGTGTACGTACGTGTGTGTGTCTGTGCATGTGTGTTTGTGTGTGTACGTGCGTGTGTGTGTGTGTGTAGCCACCAGCTCATACCAGTGGTACTCCTGGGGCCCCCCCAACATGCAGTGTCGGTTGTGCGCCTCCTGCTGGTCGTACTGGAAGAAGTACGGAGGGCTGAAGATGCCCACCAGGCTGGACGGGGAGAGACCGGGACCCAACCGCAACAACATGGTACACACACACACACACACACACACACACACACACACACACACACACACACACAGACACTCTCACACACTCACAGACACTCTCACACAGACACTCCCACACAGACACTCTCTCACAGACACTCTCACACAGACACTCTCTCACACACACACACAAACACACTCTCACACACACACACACACACACACACACACACACACACACACACACACACACACACTCTCTCTCTCTCTCACACACACACACTCTCACACACATACACACATACACACACACATACTCTCACACTAAATGCTCGCACACACACACACACACAAAACACACAAACAGACACATGCACTCTTTAACATACACCAGGCCGGATGGGGAGAGGCCAGGACCCAACTGCACCAACATGGTGTATGTACACACACGCACACACATACACACACACACACCCACTCTAAACATGCACACTTACATACTGTACTAAATATGCCAAATGTCTTGATAGGTAAGCTAGCTACTTAACTCAAATATCTAGTTTTATGTGGTGTGTCTGACCCATTTCAGTTGTTTTAACCCCCTCAGGACGCGCATTGTGCCTGTGCGACAAAATGACAACAGATTACAGTATATTTATACTTCTAGCTTTGCGAGAACACACAGCAAAAACATTGACAGAATCCTTATAATCACGACTTTACGTGTTGAGCACAGACAAATAATGTGATTTTTAAAAATACAAAATACAAAAAAGTAAGCTTGCATATCCTTGCATATTACTGTCAGACCCCCAACTATGTACAGCTCACTTTCTATTGACATTCTAATAGGTGCGAATTTACCTGGATTGATAGGGCGCTTTTTCTGAGGACATCTATTCACATTCTAAATAGGTGACGGGGTGTGAGATGGCCATGGGTGAATTGCCGTTTTGTAAACAAAAGCCCTGTTTGCTATCTATCTATTTCTAGATTATATTGCATTATAGAACTATTCTATTCTAACTTTACATGCCTAGATAGTCTGCAAGAATAGGGCTAAAGGCGCTTGTACAACTACAAAGTTGCTCTACCAAAATTAGCCTGCACATAGCAGTAAAAGTATAAAGGCAATTTACAAGTCATTCACAACAGTTTCTGATTCATAGTGATTGCTTTGAGCACTTCAACTGAGTATTTCTCCCGACTGCACTGTGCAACCTATTTGAGGGGTTATTTTGCAATATTGGATATATTAATTGTTCACAATGATGTCAATTTGTTTCTCGGGTTTCATCTTTGTCATTCTCCGTCATTCTCCCATCAAGTTTGTTTTTTATAAATCCCAAAGTTTGCTCAGGAGGGCGTATTCTTTTGTGCGTGTTATTGTTGTATTATTGTTTTGCTGATGATGTAGGCTATGATGTAGAGTATCAGGAGAAGTGTCTGCGCCTTTCTTTTCAGCACGCTGCTCTGAAACAGAAGTTGAACCAATTGCAGCAAAAAGCTGCTGCTAGTTGTGAGCTCATGAGCTAACTGGCTATCCCGCTCTTATTGTGCTGGATTAGCATTGGAAGCATTGGAACTGACGGCAAGACCCATCTTAATTTATCAGACATTATTTCATGTCATTTCAATTCACAGCTATTTCAGTGGCATGACTAGCTTCCGTCCTACCAGTCCTGAACAGAAACAAGCCAGCCACGCACATAAGCCCGGCTGGACCTGGTCTGGTTTTATTTAGAGATAAATACAAATTTTTTCAATTTCAAACTTATGCAACCCTCCTCTTCTCTTTTTTGTCTTCCTCGCCTCCTCCTCCCCCTCCTCCCTGCTACTCAGAGCCCCCACGGCGTTCCCATGAGGCATAGCGGTAGCCCCAAGTTTGCGGTGAAGACGCGGCAGGCGTTCTACCTGCAGACCACGGCGGTGACGCGTGCCGCCAGGCGGGTGTGCCAGG
This sequence comes from Borostomias antarcticus, assembly GCF_949987555.1. Classification (NCBI taxonomy): domain Eukaryota; kingdom Metazoa; phylum Chordata; class Actinopteri; order Stomiiformes; family Stomiidae; genus Borostomias; species Borostomias antarcticus. The sequence goes on from NC_140238.1 coordinate 13,986,370, forward strand.
ACATCATCAGGCCGCGCTTCCTGGCGCGCCACCCCTACCTGTCCCTCAACAACGCCAACATCAAGGCCGAGTGTGAGTCCAGTAAACATCCAAGAAGCTTCCGTTGTTCATTCTCCGTGGAGGAAAAAAAAAACCCATTGGGGTCCATGAAGGGGAAGCAGCGTTTAGAAACCCAGACTCAACTGTAGAGCGTGGGGGTAGACCTGAACAGATGTGACACATAGAAACGAGCTCGGGTGAATATTCTGGGATAACTAGCACTGTCTTGCAAATGGATCTTATGCAATAGTCTATTTGAGTGTGGAGGCGGGCTAACATGCATGTAGCACTATGTTCTGTTTTATTCTCAGGTGCTTTGCGGTTGCCAGATATGCCCAAAAAGCCCCTGCCTTTGAAGCCTGGAGTGCGCAAGCCTCTGGAGTCGGTGGTTAGATATCTAGGTAAGAAGAAGTGATGCTACAGCCATATCTCTCTCTGTATATCTCTATCATCTGTCTATATCTCGATTTCTCTCTATATATCTCTTTCTATCTTTATCTCTTTCTCTCTATATCTAACTATATCTGTTTCCGTTTCTATCTCTTTATCTCTATCTGTAGCTCTCTATATATCTCTCATACACTTGCATAATAACTGTAAGTATCTCAAAGTGGTTTTTACATGTCTGCCTCAATCTCTCTCTCCCTGTCTTTTCTTCTCCGTTCCCCCCTCACCCATCTCTCTGTCCATGTCCCAGAGGCCCATCCGTGCCCTCCCAAACCGGACCCCCCTAGGGGCCCCACCATCTCCACAGGCAGCCTGACCCCCATCAAGTCCTCCCCCATCCTCAACAACGGCTCGCCCACCATCCTGGGCAAACGCACCTACGAGCAGCACAACGGCCTGGACGGTGAGACACTCGCTAAACGCTTCCTCCCAACAGCTCTCCTCTCTCCCTGCCTCTCTCTCCTCTCTTCCTCCCTATCTCTCTCTCTTCCTCTCTCCCTTTCTCATTTTGTCCACCTCTCCTTTCCTCAGGAGCTGTTTTTTCTCCTTCCATCGGTGTTTGTGTCTGGTCTGTGTATCGGTCCGTGGGCTGTGGTAGAGAGGGTTAGCTTCCCTGGTCGCGCTCCAGGCTATGGTCTGTGTTGTCATGGTAACAGAGCAGGGAGGAAGACTCGGGGCCCAGTTTTGTCCTGTGGGATTTCTCCCATAATGCCTCGCTGCTGGACCACATTTGGGATCCACGTCGCGAAGGACCAGGAACTAGAGGATCATGGATAAAATGTATGCGTGTCCCTTACAGGGAAAATTGACTGTCTAAGTGGTTGTACTGTAGTCTAATTCTGCAATGTGTAGGGGTGGGAGGCATCTTTTCTGGGTTTGGCTTGACGCCAGGGTCTGGACCAGGCAGTACCTCATATGACTAGCAGGGGGCAGGCCATTCATCTTTTGGTGCAGCTCAGTAATCATTAGTGGCTGAGTGCTGCATTCTGCAGAAGCCAACCAAGTAGGGGGGGGAGCAGAGGAAGACGCGAGCAACTGATCGAGAAAAGACAGGAAGAGAGAGAGATGTGAGTGAGTGTGTCAGAGAGTGTATGTCAAGGTGTCACATTCACGCCCAGTCTAACCCCCCCCCCCGTCCTCTTGTAGGCACCAAGCCCAAGGCCTTGACCCCTCAGTGGGACATCATGGCCAAGCGAGTGACCGAGCCAGGCCGGACCTCCGGCCCCACCATGCAGGATGAGGTACATGAACTGGACTGACTCGGGAGCAGGCGCCTCTCTTCAACCTCCGACAAGGTTAGCTAGTCCCAGCACAGCTGCTCCCCACTCCATCACTGGAAAGTTATTTAATATAGCTAAAGTCACTATGACAGATAATCATTGTGTTTGTGCGTGTGTGTGTTCTTGCAGAGGGTACATGATATGGGAAAGGTATTTTTCCATGAGCAGGGATAAGGAGAGCTGAATGGAGAGAGATCCCAGCATCGTTAACTGGCCAGCACCTTACTCTCTCCCACTCTCTGTCGGACTGTCACCACGACAACCATCTTCGGGAACAGAGTTTTGACGGTGGCCAATCAGAGGACTGACCTGACTGTACAGGACTGTGTTAATTACTTACATCTCTCGCTATGACTGTCATTGTAATTATTATTATTATTATTGTTATTATTATAATTTCATTTTTTACCAACTATAACTCTGAGCTCATCAGTTAATTGTTGATAAAATGATGAAAGTAAAAAAAAGGACAAGGTTTTGTGAAAAGTGCTTGCTGACCTGTGGAGAAGTGTGGAAGAACTGTATTATAAGCCACTTGCAACATTTTCTAACAAGTTAAGTGTACAAGGAGATGGACTTTTGATTTTATTGACATGGGTAAAAAAAAACTCCTTGGTTTCTGTTCTATGATTTCAAAGGCTTCTAGGATTCTTCTGTTTTGTGCGCAGGCCCAGCCCTTTGGCCAGAGAGGTTTAACTTATTGAGAAAGACATGCTGTTTTTTCTACCTTTTTCACAAGTAATGCATCTATGCTTCAATGATGTAATTAAAAAGATAATTGATTTTTCTCTCCCTTGTGATCATTTAGCCACTCTCGCTAGGGCTTCTTGCTGTTGGCATGGCAATGTTAAAAGATGATGACGTGAAGGAGCTGGAGCTGGGTGACGTCAAATGTTTGACTGATCAGAGACTGACTGAGGCAGCTCTGCCTCTATGAGCTATAACCTTACCGGGTTATAGTTGGCCTGACACTTCAAAAGGAAGAAGCCCCCAAAAAAGGTTCCATATAGAACCATACTATATTTCCAAATATCACCTGTCTCAGCTCCATAAGCTGTCTTTCTGATCTCTCTCCAGCTGACCGGGAATTGCAGCAGACTGATGCAGACAGTGAGGGAAATAATGTCAGGAATATTGTCTCCCAGACAGTGGCTCTAATAATAATTAGTACTGAGGCACTTCTGCATGTGACACCCGATATACCCTCAACAGTTCACACCACAGCGAACTCCTGAAATATTCAAGACTGGCAGCAGTAAAAACTGATCCCCTCACATACGTGCGGTTGATCCCATGACAGACACTCCGGAGCCTGATGGCTCACGATAGCGCCCCGCCATTGCGCACCGTGATCTTTATTCTCCACAGGTGTAGGTGATCGCCTACAAGCCAAGACTTGGGTATAGGCATACTGCTGGTTTCCTTATAGTATTAGCCTGTAACTAACTGATGATTAGGGATGTGCTCACTGTTAATATGGTTGTTACTAATTTTAGTAATATAAAGTATAATGTAACCTATACGATGCTACATTAGCCTGATAGGTTACCGTATGATCCGTAGCGTTAGATGTAGGTATATTGTATGATCATAGGGTCTATTATGCTACTCCATTCAAATGTAGAGTGTTTTTGTTTTCTTTGGTACCAACGAGGTAAGAAAGGGGTTAACCAAAGATGCAAGACCTGCGTGCGCGCAGAGCCAGCCAGGGCTGCTGTCTCTGAGCATGTGCCGTTGGCTGCTGCAGTGAAGTAAAATGTGTCAATTTCCATCGGAGAGTAGAGGGATGGTGGACAGACGAGTCGAATATCATATCGCACTAAATGTAGCCTAACAAATTAGTTGTTGAACGGGGACCCGCGGGACCTAGCCTACCGCAGACGGAAGACGCCAAACGCACGGTAAAAAAAAAAACCAACACTTCTGGACAATTTATTTCACTTTACTTACTGTTCCTGACAATGCGACATCCTGACGCACACCGTAAAATCATTATGACATTGGGGGAGTTCGTGTATGCTACCTTATCTGAAATTTAAGATTACTTTACCTAATTAAAACAGTGTTGAACGTTTGAATAACTGGTCAAGTTATATTATGTCCCGGTCTTGACTGCGGCTCGCTGTCACTGCTTTTAACTCTGCCCCCACTTCACTGCACAGAACAGCGTTGCTATTATTTCCCTCACAGTTCCGGTAAAGCTGCTGGCACATATCCTCCATGATTTTAGCATTTAGTATGCATTTCAATCACATCCCCAGTAATTCACCTTCTTTTAAGGAATTTTCAAAAGAAGGCTGCGCTTGACTTTTTGGGAGAGCGCGCTCCTCTGCCCTGCGCTCGCGGGAGGCCGTATCAGTTTGAAAGCCGCCTAGTCCGGTTGTAGCCTTGAGCCTACAGTTTCCCCTCATAACGTGGGCCTGGATAGCTTCCAGTTAGGGTTACGTCAAGCTTTGACCATCATTGTCCCCCACCAGATGAAATCGAAAGGGAGATGGCCTTTTAATTTGACCCCTGCACTAGTGCATGCGTGTTACGTTGGTTCTGCCGTCACACACACATGTACCAGAGCCCACCACCTGGGGGCGCTTGCCACAATTAATTTTTCCCATTGACAAGTAGGCCTACATTTTGCTTTGTACATAAACCAACCCAAGGGGCCAGGCTGCGATTTACTTACTGAAACATTTTGATCAGCGCCATGTTGCCGAATCGACCCCTTTTGACATGCGCAGTTGTGCTTTTCTCAGACCCCGCCGCGTTCACGAACAGTTTGCACTTCCTGTGGATTTCCAATGCACATTCACAGCTCTCCCCGCTCCGTTAGTCTGTCTGAATTAGCATTAAGAACTAGCTTGCGTAGAATACTGATTCTGTCAAATATATCGGTTCAAAAAATAATTTATTTATCCAGGCATCTTAGTTTTAACAGTTTCATTATAGCGGAGCAGGCTATATTTGCTCGTATGTGTTATCTGTTCACAACTTCGCGATCGTACAGCCAGGCTCCAGAGCTCCAGGAACCTCTATGCCTACCCCTCACACAACTGCTAACCTGACGGTACTAGCAGTCCCTTATCCCCCCATTAGCTAAATCAGGTTCAACGGTCACTCCGCCTGGTTATCAGATCAAAACTACTCGATAAAGTATCGCAGAGAAATTTCAAAGGTACTCACAGAAGCAGGAGGGTTGCGTCTTCAAAAACGCATGGTTTTGAAAGAAATGCGCTACTAATAAACATGTTCAATCTTACGCTCAAAACCGGCTCATATTTTCACAAAATGAATCACCGGCAAACGCCGGGCTAGAGACACAGGGTCTTCACTGCAAACGCTTGTCTTCTTCTACGCTGCTGTCATGGGTGGTGCGCTGTGATTGGATGGCAGCAGACAGCAGCGTAGAAGAAGACAAGCGTTTGCAGTGAAGACCCTGTGTCTCTAGCCCACTCGAGGGCTGATTTGCGGGGTCCGTGGCGTGGACGGTGGCGTGGTGGCAAGACTCCGCCCCCTTGCGTCATATTGGGTCGGGGGCAGTGGACTGTAGGTCAACAAGGGAATACATAGGGATGTATTAATTGGGAAGGGAGAGAGGGACAACCCGACATTTGCTCTCCATGCTGCGCTGGCTTACAGACACGCACAAAAAAGGCTAGCCTGTCTTCACCAGTAGATTTCTTAGGATCAACTGCTTTAAGAGATTCCAGGACTGTATTAAGTAGGACAGGATCTAAATTAAATTGGGAATTATTAAAAGAATTTGAAAAAGATGGGCCTATAGAATTTTGATTAGCCAGAAGCTGAATATTTTCATTCTGGGAAAAGCGGCTAGCTTCAGGTTCAAAAAGGTGGCCAGCAGCAGCAAAGTGTCTATTAAAAGCAGAAACAATGTCACTTTTATCTTGCAGTTTGTGTTTGAATGAAAGCCAGTTGGAAGCCTTCTTAGTGTGTTTGGTGAGAGACCAGGCTTTGTTACGCACTAAGAATAAGGCTGTCAACTCTGGAAAACCAGGGACTAGATCTATTTTTTACTTTGATAGTTTTGAATGGAGCATGAGTCAAATGCTCTGACCACTACTCTACCTGTGCAGTGGAGATTGGCGGGTTGGTTTTGGTGTCCTTCTTCCAGTCCATATATTGGGTTGGAGTTAGAATAAGGGTTGGGGTTGGGACAGGTTCTGATCTATAAGGCAAGGGATAAAGGTTGGAGTGAAAGGATGAACATGTGGAGGTTTGGGGTAAAGTCCTATAAAGTCATCCCCACCGAGTCTTGAGCCCCAGCCTCCCGGGTGGGAGTCCAATGCTGTCACCACTACTCTACTTGTGCAGTGGAGTTCAATGGGTTGATTGTTTGTCAGTAACTGACATGGTCTGTTTGTCAGTAATTCACATGGTCTGCATGTTGTCATGTAAGAACAGGATGGCATCCACGGTGGATTGTTTCAGAGTGGTTCTCCTCTGCTCTATCGTTCGGCCAGCTGCACTGAATACCCTTTCACAGCTGCTGCTGCTGCTTGCTGGGACGCACAGGGCTGATCTCGCTAACTTGGCCAGCTTTGGGTAGTGCACACTGTTGATTCTCCACTAGCCTAGTAGATCCTTCTCGTCTTTCATGACATGCTTCTGTGATGGTCCCCCATTGACATGGCCAAAATCCTCATCTTGGTGCTCCCATTCAGCGAACATCTTCTTTGCTGCTGGCAGCTCGCCAGTGTCCCTCACTGGTGGTCTCTCGGTTTCTTCTGCTTCTTCCTCTATCTTTGGAGCGATCAGGGTGTGGACGTGGTCGTGTTCTTCAGCTCTCCTAAGTTGACATCGTCCTCATGTCATTGAATTTGGCCCAGAGGAAAAGAGCAACTTTGTGCAGCGTGTGGACTTGAATTTTCTGCTCTAGATTCGGCGTGTCTCTGTCTTACTAGGGCTCATTGTTCCGAGTCCAGGGCTGGCAGTGTCTTCAGTTTCTCAAGCCAGAGGCACACCAAGTTCAGGATGGCATATTTCTTGCCTTCCAGCTCTCTCTGAGCACCGTAGAATGGCTGCAAAAAACTGCCAAATAAGCTCAGCGAGTCTGGTGCGACGTTTTCGATGCGCACAAGATCTCCGCGGGTCAGCTCTGCGTAAATGTCCTGCACCGACTTGAGGGTGAGGGAAACGGTGCTGAATCTTGTGTCCCCCATCTGTATCAGCGTCTTGGATACTTGGTCTCTCCAATATCCGGTGCGTCTTCAGCCAGTGTGTTGGCGTTCAGCCTGTGGTGTAGGACTGTGTTTATCAGGTGATCGATGCATGAAAGTCTCCTGTATGACTGCAGGGCATTGATTACTGTATTGAGTACTGTTGCTGCCTTAATCTGTCACCCCCACAACTCAGCTCAGGGAGAGGGGGTTGAAGATGAATTTGTTGACCGGCAGGTTTACTATCTTGCGTCTGATGTTCTTTCCTGTTTTGGCATCCTCCACCGGAAACACAGCTGTCGTGAGTTTTAGGCTACTAACTATCTGAAAGTCTGCGGTCACGTAATGGCAGGTTATTGGCATGTAGCTGCGCTTCCGATAGTCGTCGGTCCACATATCCGTGTTCATTCCGATGTCTCTGTTTTTTAGGGCATCCTTGAGCCTCTGTGTCAATACTTCTCTCTTCTCATTTGTCTTCTCCAGACTGTACAGGCGTTGGAAATGGTGCTGTGGTGAGGCAGGACTGGGCCGGGACACGACCATGTGAAGGTGAAGCACCAACATTGATCAACTCTTGAGCTAGCTTTTCAAAGCCCTCTCCATTGACAACATACAATTTACAGCAAAATGCAACACATTTCTCTGTGATGGACTGCTTTGTTGTCAATGGGACTTTCTTCTGAGTGGTAACAAATGCGGACACTGAAGGCTGACTTTCCTCTCTTGGCCTGATACGGAAGTTGTTCCACACCTCTGACTTTTTCTGGCTATTATGAGACAAAGTGAACTCTCCAGATTTTTTTTTTTTTTTTTTTACCGGTTCCCAATACCCATCCTTACCGCTCCTTGCACTGAGCTGTCTCGTCACTGCACCCTGTCCAATTTTGTCTCCATGTTATGCAGCATGCCTGAAAGCAAATTCCTAGGATGTGAAAAAGTGCAATGGCAATAAAACAAATTCTGATTTCTGCCTGACAGCGACGACATATAACACAAAACTGCCTTGCTAACTCAATCTTGTTGTAACTGAGATATATGCTGAAATTAATTTTTTGGACAAACGTGGTCAACAAACATGTAGGCTGCAATGCAGCTCTTGTGCAGCTCTAATAATTGGAATAGAAAACCAGGCTGATTGCTCTTGTCCAGGAACCCCCCCTCCCCAAATCCTAGGGGACACCAGTTCCAAGAATATCCCTGGCATGCTGGGATAAAAAGAGAATCACTACACATTGCTGTCACATCCAGTACATTAGCCTAACACTCTGCGCTCCCAGGTGCCCCTCTGTGATGATGACTCCAAACCGTTCCATCACAAGAGAGGAGGCCATAGCTCAGAGATGGATGGAAGCTGGAATTTAAAAGTCCCAAACAGTGGCCATCCTGGGTAAATCGGAAAGCTCTAGATGTGAGAAAATATCACAATTTTGTGTGTGTGTGTGTGAGAGAGTGAGTGAGTTTGTAAAGACGGTCTTCATTCAAGAGGGGTACGATACACAATATAAAAGTATTAGGCTACAGTATGTTGCATGGCATTCATGGGCAAATCTCTTTCTCCCTTCTTAGCCCCAAGATTCCTAATCCCTCAGACATGACCCACATGTGATTGAGGGCTGGGAGGCTTAGCTCCACATCTCAGGGTCAGTAAACTGGTAGAGCTCAGGGCAGTAATGTGAGGGTAGGGGGCACCAGGCATGTATATGTCCCTGTCTTGGACACCATGTACAGTACATGATTAAAGAGGTAGATTTTCCTTCATTTGTGTACCACGTTCTCTAGCGCTGTTTCAGAGGGGTGGATGGTGTGAGTGAGTGTGCAGGCCTACTTTGAACGGTGAGGTGAATAAATAGCTCTTTCCACTCTGTATATTTTTTCACCTTCAGGGTATTGACAGGGTTGCCTACCGAGGCATTATATGAGCCCCAGAATGACAGACAGACAGACAGACAGACAGACAGACAGACAGACAGACAGACAGACAGGCTAGGTGCAGCAGCAGACTTTTTACCCAGCCCACCCCTCACAGCATCCCTCCAGCTCCAGCAAAAGCCCTGTTCTTTACACAGCTCTGTCCGTCTGTGGATGTGCCTCGCTTTTGGTTGACCTCGATGGTCTTTGCCTCACATCTACATTGGTGGTTTGAACTCTCATCGCTGTACTGGAGCAGTACTGAAAGCAGATAATGCGTCTTACTTATGTGTGAACTCCTCAGGGTGTTCTGAGTCTGTGCAGCAGGTTATAGTCGCTTTTCCCAGGTTGTGCTGGGTAATGGAGCTCTTGTCTGGGGCCCGGTGCCAGGAAGCTGTCACAAAGGTAATTAAACTGTCTCTGCCATTGACAGGGGATCACTTTGTTAAGTGCTGCTCGCACTGGGTTTGGGGAGATCCCGGCATGTGGACTGGAGGCCTTGATCATGATCAATTAACTGTTATGATAGTGAACGGGGACTCAAATTCACTTATCTAAGTCGACGTCCAGGCCAGCTTTGTTTAGGCTGATGATGATGATGACGGTGATGCTCATGGCGGCAGCGATGTCACCCGTTCTCTGATTATCCTTTTGTCGAGGCCACGGTTTGTGTGCGGACAGGTGGGAGGTGCTGAGTGATACATTTAGAAGACGGAGCGGTGGGACCGGCGTGTCCGTCACCACCACCTGCTCCCCACATCACCACCACCTGCTCCCCGCATCACCACCACCTGCTCCCCACATCACCACCACCTGCTCCCCGCATCACCACCACCTGCTCCCCGCATCACCACCACCTGCTCCCCACATCACCACCACCTGCTCCCCGCATCACCACCACCTGCTCCCCGCATCACCACCACCTGCTCCCCCCATCACCACCACCTGCTCCCCACATCACCACCACCTGCTCCCCACATCACCACCACCTGCTCCCCACATCACCACCACCTGCTCCCCACATCACCACCACCTGCTCCCCGCATCACCACCACCTGCTCCCCGCATCACCACCACCTGCTCCCCACATCACCACCACCTGCTCCCCGCATCACCACCACCTGCTCCCCGCATCACCACCACCTGCTCCCCACATCACCACCACCTGCTCCCCGCATCACCACCACCTGCTCCCCGCATCACCACCACCTGCTCCCCGCATCACCACCACCTGCTCCCCACATCACCACCACCTGCTCCCCACATCACCACCACCTGCTCCCCGCATCACCACCACCTGCTCCCCACATCACCACCACCTGCTCCCCACATCACCACCACCTGCTCCCCGCATCACCACCACCTGCTCCCCACATCACCACCACCTGCTCCCCACATCACCACCACCTGCTCCCCGCATCACCACCACCTGCTCCCCACATCACCACCACCTGCTCCCCACATCACCACCACCTGCTCCCCGCATCACCACCACCTGCTCCCCACATCACCACCACCTGCTCCCCACATCACCACCACCTGCTCCCCGCATCACCACCACCTGCTCCCCACATCACCACCACCTGCTCCCCACATCACCACCACCTGCTCCCCACATCACCACCACCTGCTCCCCACATCACCACCACCTGCTCCCCACATCACCACCACCTGCTCCCCACATCACCACCACCTGCTCCTGTTTCTCCATGGAAAACCACGAGCCGTGGTGTAGAACGGCCATGACCGTTCTTAGCTGCATCATGCAGTGTTGATGCTACAGTACCTACCTACACAGGCATCATGCTCCGCGTGGGGCCACTTCCAGCTGCTACTGTAGTAGATGGTTTTGTACACAGTTTACAGCTTTGGGCGTGTATTTAAGGCCACTGTTCCTGTGTTTACCTCCTGTCTGTGTGAGTGCGTGTCCAGTTGACAGATCTGTCAACCTCGTTCCAACGAAGACCCCAGCCAGTCCCTCTGTGGGGAAACTCCTACTCCTCATCCTCCTTCAGGTTGAGTTAAACTCCCTCTAAGTTCAGTCGGCGATTGGCACAGCCATGTCTCCCCTCTCCTGGGTCCATCACTACTGCCAGGGTGAGATCCACTTACATGACGACACCCGCTCAACAGGACGCCCATGAGAGTGAATAAGTGGGAGAGAGGGAGGAGGAGGAGGAGGAGGGAGGGAGGGACGGGGGGGACGAGAGGGGACTGGGGCGATGGACAAAAGCAGGTGTGGGCGATACACGGAGAGAGGGATGTTGAGAAAGAGCTTGTGGAAGGAGGGTACCGGGAAGGGTGAGAGAGAGGAGGGCAGGATGAGATGAGGAGAGAGCGGAGATGAGTAAGTGGATGAAGAGAGAGAGTGGTGCAAGAGAGAGATAGAGGGGCGGGTCGAGGAAGATCAGTGTGCTTGCCAGGCTGGCAGCCCACTCTTCACACAAGCGCATTGTGCCTCGCTGGGGAAAAATGTGCTAATCCTCATGATTCTGGCGTGAGGCCTGCTAAATCCTCCTTTTGTTCTCCTCTACTCTCAACCCCCTCCACTCTTGTCTTTAGTAGTACTACTGCGATTGATTATTGTATAATTCTGTCCATTATGATACAACTGCCCTACCAGTTCCAGTCCCTAAATGGAAATGTTGCCCTAACCTGAGACATCTTGGTGTTATTTTCGATCAGTCTATGCACCTGGACAAACATGTAAAGTCTCTGACTCGTACCTGCTTTTTCCACCTCAGAAACATTGCAAAACTCAGGTCCATTGTATCTCATGCTGAGCTGGAAATGTCTGTCCATGCATTTATATCCTCCGGGCTTGACTACTGTAACTCACTGTTCACCTGCCTTACGAAATAATCTGTGGATCAGTTGCAACTGGTCCAAAATGCTGCTGCCAGGTTGTTCACCAGGTCAAAGAGGTCATGCCACATCACCCCCATCCTTGCCTCCATACTTTGGCTCCCAGTGCACCTCAGGATCCAGTTCAAGGTCCTGGTGTTCACCTACAGAGTCCTACATGGTCAAGCCCCGCCTATATCTGCGACCTCATCCACCTATACTCGTCCAGCCGGTCCCTGAGGTCGTCCAACTCCGACAGGAGGGGCTCCTGGTGGTGTGTCGGACCAAGCTAAGGACTAAGGGTGACCAAGCTTTCGGGGCGGTGGCCCCTAGGCTCTGGAATGCACTCTTCCAGGACTTGAGAGCCTCAACAACTGAGAACTCTAAAAGAGTCAGTTGAAGACCCACCTGTTCAGGCAGGCATTACTTACTTACTTACTTTCCAGACATTGAAAGGGAACGTGACTCTAGGAGAGTCTGGTCTGTCGTTCTGTCTCCTGTCATATGCATGGCTGTGTATATGCAGGATGTCAAATGTGTTGTATGAGTGAAGGAACCTATCCCTGCATTGGCCTCTTGACACTTGATACCAAACCCTGCATGTGTGTGTCTGTGTGTGTGTGCATTTGTGGGTGTGTGTGCGTGTGTGTCTGTGTGTGTGCGTGTGTGTCTGTGTGTGGCCGGCTAGGGGGATTTGCATGAAGGGCAGATGACGTAAAAAAGCTTCTGCAATAAACCAGCAAGCAGCACAGAACACACCGCTAAGCAGCTACATGTATTCACGAGGCTTCAGTCACATCTATTTTCATCATTGGCAGCCTGTGTAGTCGTTCTGCTATCCTTTCCCGAACTCCTGTCCTGGAAAAGCCTTTGCCCCATCAGGACAAGATGAATACTGTGAGTGAGCGAGAGTGAGTGGGGCTAGATCACACACTCTCCGTTTCATCTAATCTAATCTCTTAAATCACCCCCCATCCCCCACCCCTTCTGCCCACCCCCCCTTCCAGGCCTGCCGCCTCTCATCACCAGAGAGAGAGAGAGAGAGGGGGGTGGAGCGAAAGATGGCCAGCGCCGGCGCCCCCGTGCCGCTGACGGCGCTGTCGCGCTGGTACCTGTACGCCATCCACGGCTACTTCTGCGAGGTCATGTTCACGGCGGCCTGGGACTTCGCCGTCCACCGCAACTGGAAGTTCCCGGGCGTCACCAGTGTGTGGGCGCTCTTCATCTACGGCACGTGCATCCTGACCGTGGAGCGCATGTACCTGGGCCTGCGCGGACGCTGCCCCGTGCTGCTGCGCTGCCTGATCTACACCCTGTGGACGTACCTGTGGGAGCTCGCCACGGGCCTGCTGCTCAGCCAGTTCGGCGCCTGCCCCTGGGACTACTCGCAGTTCCGCTACAACTTCCTGGGCCTGATCACGGCCGAGTACGCCCTGCCGTGGTTCTGCGCCTCGCTGGCGGTGGAGCGCCTGGTCATCCGCAACACGCTGCGGCTGCGCTTCCACCGGGGGGCAGGAGGGCCGGACTCCGCCGCCGCCGCCGGAGGGGGGGGAGAGGGGGCGGGGGGGAGGAGTAGGGGGCCGGGCAGTGGAGTGGACGCCGGCGCCAACGGATACCTGAAGGCGGATTGAGTTGGGGGGGGGGGGGGGGGGCTGAGAAGCTGAATGACAGCGTCCTGCTCAGCAGACGGACGCACAGATCTACCCCTCGCACCCTAACCCACATATACGCAGACAGACAGACAAACAGCCTGACTGACTGACAGGCTAGTAGACAGACAAACTGACTGACAAGCTGGTAGACAGACACAGACTGACTGACAGGCAGGCTAGTAGACAGACAAACAGACTGACTGACAGGCAGCCTAGTAGACAGACAAACAGACTGACTGACAGGCAGGCTAGTAGACAGACAGACAGACAGACAGACAGACAGACAGACAGACAGACAGACAGACAGACAGGCTGACTGACTGATTGACTGACTGACTGACTGACTGACTGACTGACTGACTGACTGACTGACTGACTGACTGACTGACTGACAGTGAGATGACTGACATGCAAACGGACAGGCAGGCAGACAGACAGACTGCTCAAACTACTCATTATGGGCTGGGATGCTGAGGTGAACTGAGTGCCTAGACAGCCTTAAAACCAGAGCAATACTGGGCCTAAATCAGCATTCACACTCACTCCCCTGTTACTCCTTCCATGGAGGAGCCGTCCTCGCTCCTCACTCACCTACAGAACTGCATGTCCCATCAGCCCTTTTACCTACCAGACCCAGCCCACCTCACCATGGGTTGGCCCTAAGGAGAAAGAGAGAGAGGAAGAGAGAGAGAGAGAGAGAGAGAGAGAGGGAAAGAGCAATATAGAAAGAGAGAGAGAGATAGAAAGAGAGGAGGAGGGGTAGAAAGAGAGAGAGCTGTTAGCCTCTTGATAGTATAACACCTCCTTTTAAAAGGATATATTTATTATTATCAATATTCAAAGCACTGTAGTAGTGTAGCTTCAGATAAATCTAAAATAAACTGTGTGTTGTATTATCTGCCCTACAGCAAGGCTAAATGCTTCCATTTCATGTCACAGAGAATGTTTTTCTTCTGTCAGTGAATACTCCCAAACGGTTGAAAAATGCATGTGTTACTGAAGTATCTTGTCTTCCAAAATATTTATGTCTGCTGAAAAAAATCACCCCATGAACCTGTCCTTTAACTTCATTAATATGTTTATGTTCATGTTGTTTTTGAACACTACCCAAAATAGCAGTGGACGCTGCATATTGATCATGAGTGGTTATAACACCAGCAGACATGATGACCATCAACATCCAAAATGCCAAGGGGATGTCAGTCCATACCGGGTGTTATGTTTTGTGATGTTGTTGGGAGCTTCTATTGCACTGGAGGATTACTACACGTCCCCTGTCCTCTCAGTGTGAATGTGGACATTGTCAACTGTTACTGTACACAAGTATTATTTTCATGTATGGTTTTGTATGTGCATTGTTGTCATACTGTATGTTTGAACTAATGCTTCTCTGTGAGCTCTCTCAGGTATGCAGTAGGATCAAGTTAACATCCTGTCATGGTGTGGTTATTGTCTGAGATAGGAGGACAGTCCAATAACTGGGTCTCTTTGTGCATGGTGCTGTCCAGCTACTCAGACATTCCTCTGAAGGACTAGGTATGTGCAGTGGAATGTATGCCTGTGTGTGTGTGTGTGTGTGTGTGTGTGTGTGTGTGTGTGTGTGTGTTTGACATGCATTATTTGTTACCTGAAAACCTCTCGTCCATCGTCTGCAAATGCCCCAGATGGTAGTAGGAGCGTGCACCTTAACCACGTTTGACGTTACACAGAGCTGCCACCCACTGGTCCAAGTGGCACTGCATCTAGAGACATGAAGACTAGGATTCAAGGGTTCAAGGATGTTTATAACGTACAGTACAGGTACAGTGTACAATGAAATGCTCATGATCCAGAGATATATTTTTGCTCATACGGCTGTTGGTTGCTGCATCGTCAGCTCCAATTTTTATTTTTTATTTTTATTTTTTACCTCAGGCTTTAGGAACGATATGTCATGACAGCATAATGTTCAGCTACTGTCTTCATTCAATACATGGACTACTAGGCTGTACCGCTTGTTTGATTGTGTATTTTAAAAATCAAAGGCTGTGTATTCTCTGCAATACGGGTGCAGTGTGTGTGTGTGTGTGTGTGTGTGTGTGTGTGTGTGTGTGTGAGAGAGAGAGAGAGAGAGAGAGAGCATGTTTAATGGTGGGATAGAGCCCTCCATTATAAGCCTTAGCAGGCCTATGCATGTCAGAAAGTTACTATTTCCAGATGGTTCCCCTCTTGACTAGTCCTTGTAATGGTTATTCTCAGTTTCTACAGAAAACACTGTAATGTAAAGGCTACCACACCTTATGTTCTGTATATTATTATCTTTGAGAATAAATGTATTTTGTTTGACCATGTATGGTGTATGGATGGATGGATTAGTAGGCCTGCGTTAGGCCTAACACATGTAGAACCATGTATGATATGACCAGCCATATTGAAAATAACATAATTTGGCTTAGTGGGATATGGATTGTGCGTTGTAAAGGCCTTTATCGTCACACTGCGTAGGCCCTCATTGTTGAGTTGTAATTAATTAATCACGTCTGTCTCCCTTGTATTGCTAGCAGAGGGAGCTATATGCCTGCTGTATGCCAGATAGATAATTCGACTAAAGAACAGACACACAGGTAAGCATGAAGAAGTCAACCATTCACTTGACCATCTCTCCAATAGAAACCATCAATAGGCTACATTATTACTGTAGAGCTGGTGTCGTCAATGGGACAGAGGGTGGCAGTCATGCACTTACTAATGAGGAAGGATCTCTCCGTTCTTGGCTCAATCTGGACTCGTTGCTGTAATTACATTTTTTTTCCATAGGGTGGCTCTAATTTCCCGAGGTTGCATTCTCCTTCAAAAATACAGTTTTGTATGCCTCGGCCTGCGGTAGATATTTGTCCAACAATCCCGCCCCTCGACCTCAATTCCTCACACGAGTTGTGTAGGCTACACGCGCATGTGAGTCAGCAAGTAGGCTACTCATTCTGAAAACGTTATAGCCTACCATCGTATTACCTTCGGGTTTGCCATTATCTGAAGTTCAAAATGCACAAATCCAGATCTGAATCTCTGAATGTAGACTAGGCCTAGTGGGTTTACCCCTCAGGTAGGCCTAGCCTAACAGATGTGCGTGACTGACGTTGAATGGCGGTAAATTGTGCAACTGAATTGTGACACTAACCCACCTAATCGCCTTTCTCAGACATCGATTTATTTTTAGTTGCAGTTTGCTTTGCTCTTAAGACACGTACGTGTTCCAGGCCTCAGGCTTTCTTGTTGTTAATACTGTAATAATGTAGCCTACTCTCATATACTTTTCCTTTTGAGTGTCACTGAAGGCATTATTTCCTCTCCACCCTCTTCTATCCGCTTCTCCCTTTGTGTTCTAGCCAGAAACCCACGCACACCTTAACAGTAACTGGGTCAATTATTTGTCTCCACAAATCCCTTAATTACCGGCCCCTGGCTTCACCTCTCTGTGAGGACTGACGGTGAGCTCACCTGTGGTAGGAGGGTGTGCCCATCCCTCCCCAGCACACCTGACGCCTGCCTATCTGCTCTGTCCCTGCCTCACATCCAGTGATTCTGCTGGATCTTCTCCAATCACTGCTCAGCACTCCAAATATGGACAGACTCTCAAGCTGTTACGCTTAACAAAGGATGTAAAAGTCCCACAGCGGCGTGTGTGTGTGTGTGCGTATGCGTGCATGTGTGTGTGTGTGTGTGTGTGTGTTTGTGTGTGTGTGGTGCTCTTCTATGCTACTTCATTGTTCTCCATGGCTAGTTTCCAGTTTGTCAAGCAGGAAGTGCGGCTGAATTATGCAGTTCAGGGACTGAGCACAGAGCACCTTCTAAAAGCACATGGGGCATGAAAGCCTTGAATGAAGTCAATAGAAGTACAAAGGAACTGTATCCCGAAGGGTGTGCGTGTTTGTGTGTGTGCGTGTTTGTGTATGTGTGTAGGCTATGTTATGGTATATTTGTGTGTGTGTGTGTAGGCTATGTTATGGTATATTTGTGTGTGTGTGTGTAGGCTATGTTATGGTATATTTGTGTGTGTGTGTGTGTGTGTGTGTGTGTGTGTGTGTGTGTGTGTGTGTGTGAGAGACAGAGAGAGAGAGAGACAGAGAGGGCGTGCAGTGTCTTCAAAACGTGTTAACCACTTGAATGTGAGGCTGGCAGCGGTGAGAAGTGGAGCGAGTGACAGCATCACGGTACATTACTGGACGCCACGAGGGAGGATGGAGGGATGGGGGGAGGATGGAGGGATGGGGGGAGGATGGAGGGATGGGGGAGGATGGAGGGATGGGGGGAGGCGGTTTGACAAAGTGAATAGGCCCATCAAACCGAGGGCATGGCCTCTCACATTTGCATTTCCACGGAGCCCAGGTTAAAAAAAGAAAGAGCACCACTGAATGAAAACTAGTTTGACGTGTGAATGAACAAATGCTTCTGAAACACATTCACAGCCTCAGTCTCAGAGAGAAAGAGAGAGAGACAGTGTCTAGAGTTGCCTTTTGGAAAACTGGGACTGGTTGACTCACTCTTTCCCCATCTGCTCGGCTGGCTGGCTGGACTCTGAACTCTGCAGGAGGACGGGTGTGTGTCTGATAGATTATACCAACGCCACACTGGGTTCACTGTGTTTCTGCTCTCAACCTTGATCACTGTTCCCACTCTTAGCCATGAAAATCTGCGTGCCATGCTGTGCACAGTCCAGGCTTGACTCATATTTTCCCTCAGTTCTTTCACTGTGATCTGATTGGTGGATGTGGCAGTGACAGGAGGTGTGATGGTGAGGTGTGTAGTAGGCAGGTGTATTTCCCTGGGGGGGGCATTCCATGGAAGAGGAACCAGCGACTTTTTCATCTGAGAGACGGGCTTCGGATCCTGAGTGAACAGGGCAGGCCTGTGGCCCTACCAGTCGGTCTGGTCCTAATCCTGGTAATCCGGACCGTGTCCTGTGCCTTGGGCCTATAGGTCCGCTCCACGCTCAGCGGTATTACACCAGATTATTTGACGAGCCCAGTGTATCCGGCCAAGGCAAACATCGGTGTGTGTGTGTTTGCTGTTGACAGTTTGAACCTGTGGACATCTGCAGTGCCTCACCACGGCGGCAGGCTGCCGTTATGTAAACGGCTTATCTCGCCGCCACACTTTGCATAACGAGAGGCCGCCGCCCGGGTTTCCCACGCTGCTTTGCATGGGTTACAGTTGTGTTGTATGCTAAACGGCAGGTATAGCCTGCAGTAATGTCACCATGGTTGACAGTGAGTAGCCCACAACCACGAGTGTCTCAGTGTTGACCAGTTGCAGGTTGTGATGTCCAGATGAGGGACACTCGGACGTCTGGTGACTCTCCAAAGCATGTATCAGCGTGGTAGTACGAATGAAAGCCTGGCATGAGTGTAATACAGCAGTTTGATTGTAGTCAAAAAAGTCAAAAACAGCGGATCTGTTCAATCATAACCGACCAACGCCTGAAGTGAATAAGTTACTCAGCGCAAATAAAAAACGGCTCACAACCCACTTCCTGTATGCAAATCTGGCCTCAGTTATGTGTTGAGTAAACAGTCGGTTCCCCGCGTGCCGTAAACCCGTTTTAACGCATCAGATAACAAAATCTCCACCCCCTCCGCTGCCCCTGCCCACCTCCCACCCCCCACCCCCCCGGCTCTCAGGAAGCCGTGTCCAGGACTGTTAGCCACCACTGCGCTGCTCTCCAGGTGCCTGGCAGAGCGTGAATTACAGTAATGGTTCCTGGCAGGAGAGAAAATAGGACCAGTTATTAAAATTAATGGCTGCTGCTTCTGCTGCTGCCCAGGGGTCCTGGTTACGGGGGGGGGGGGGGGGGGGGGGGGCTGGCTTGGACTAGCGGTCCGTCATTTAACAGCACTCCTTCTTTCTTCAGTACCATGTGTGCGTGTGTGTGAGTGGGCAAGTGAGTGTGTGTGTGCATGCAGATGCGTGTCACCTCTGCAAAATCTCAAGGACCTTTCCCTTCTGGCCATTCTACTGTACATCGACCGGCTGCGCTGGACAGAACCTCACATCCTGTAAGGCCCGTGCCGGCTGCAGCCTGCTCTGTGTCTCGACACGGTCCACCGGGCTGTGAATACACTCCACACACACACGCACACGCACACACACACATGCAAACGCTCTCCTGGTTCCCTGCCCCGGTTTTGAAGTGAGGATCCTTGCGCGAGGAGACGTCATAGCTGGCCCAAAAAACAGGTTTGATCTGCGGCCACGTGGACACGGACACTCTCTGATGTTCCCCCCAGAACCGTCTTCATTCCTCTCTCTGATGTTCCCCCCAGAACCGTCTTCATTCCTCTCTCTGATGTTCCCTCCAGAACCGTCTTCATTCCCCTCTCTCCTTAGATCACACAGACAGGTCACGCTCCACTTCATCTGTTGAAAAGGCCAATTTATAACTTTTAAAGGCCCATTTATGCTTATTGCGGACAGATTGAAATATTCCAGCACCTTCTCTGTATTTTATGGTCCATTCTCATCTCTATGGTCACCACGCGCCAGCCCAATTTGGTTGCATTTTGGGCGACGTTTCAGAAGCTCTCATGCAGCCGGCCAATCATGACGGTCGGCGTGCGAAGCGCTACCAAAGTTCCGGAGATGCGAGACACGTCTGCGGCGCCCCGATCCGACATCGAAAAGGTATCCGATTGACGTCTGGTTTTTGCCTAGCGCGTCCTGCGACAGCTGACTCGACGACCGCAAACGGATGGCCTCAGCGCTGGCGCCATGCTGTTGCTGTACGAGCCGGGACCGAATGAAACAACATGGATCTTTCAGCTCGAGTGAAGCGTGAGAGCGCGCTCAACTCCTGGTTAAGTGAACTGTCACGCGTGCCCGGTAGGATGATACAGCAGATAAAAAGAATCACCGGCACTCATGAAATAGACAGTAGGCTAATAGTCTTCAGAGTTTAATAGGAAAACGGATGCGTTTGGGCCTTAATGCTGATGATGGCTAAGGTCCGAACGCGGCCGTTTGCCCATTAACCTCTGAAGACTATCAGATCTTTCAGCTCACCCGTCTGCAGACCCCTTGCCGCTATTGATGAATAGAGCGCGCACACTCACAGACACGCGCGCACACTCACAGACACGCACCCACGTGCACACACACACACACTCACAGACACACACCCACATACACGGTTGCAATTTGTCAAACGTGGAGATAGAGATCTGACATTACAGCAACAGTAGCTGCTGTGAGAATAACTGTAGCCACCGGTTGCATAAGGCTGTTTGTCAACGCGTACAGTAGGTGTGTGTGTGCTTATGTGCGTGTGTGTGTGTGTGGGAGGGGGGGGGCTGGAATCATGTTTTCCGACGGCGGGAGAAGGGTTGACTGTTGAGGGAAGTGTTGTGTTTTCCACACAGGAGCGTCCAAACTCACTGACTGACAACAGCTCCTGAGGATCTCCAGCGCCAGAATACCTGTTTGACAGTCCTGCTGACTGGCTGAATGCCTGTCGGGCTGCTGTGTGTGTGTGTGTCTCTTTTCTCTCTCCCTCCCTCTCCCTCTCCCTGTCACTGTCAGACTGCTCCTTGCCCCTCTCTCTCCGGGCCCTCCAGGCGAGGGTAGGCAGCGTATCCCAGGCAGGTGGGGGCAGCTGACAGGCCCCAGGGCCAGAGTGGAGGGTGTTGTTGTAGTCTGAGCCACCCTGGCCCCGTGGCAGGCTCTCTCTCTCTTTCTCTCTCCATCTCTCTGTCTCTCTTTCTCTCCCCCCCTCTCTGTCTCTCTCCCTCTCTCGCTCTCTCTCTCTCCCCCTCTCCCTCTCTTGCTCTCTCTCGCCCTCTCCCTCTCTTTCTCCCCCCCTCTCTCTCCCCTCCCTCTCTCCCTCTCTCTCTCCCTCTCTCTCCCCCTCTCCCTCTCTTGCTCTCTCTCTCCC
>NC_140238.1:14017613-14050113 GCF_949987555.1 Borostomias antarcticus
AGTGTGGTCCAGTCTCATTGTGCTGCATCTTGGGGTGTGATAAAGGCCCGTCTGCCAGCGGAGGTCTGAACCTCGTCCAGTGATGCGCCGGCGGCCGGCGGCGGGACACGGCTGGGCGGTGCGGCGTGTCGGTCGGCCGCTGATAGAGGCCGGCGGTGTTCTCGCCCCTCTCTCTCCAAACGGAGGAGGAATCCATTCAGCTCTGGTCGCCAGGAGCAACAGGCCGTTGGGGGAGAGGGTGTGTGTGTGTGTGAGGGGGAGGGGGGTGGGGGGGTGGCTTTGGCCGAATGCTGGGATTCTTTCGCGGAGACTTCGGGTTGCCATGAGAGAGTGAGCCCCAGAAAAGCTGGGTGAATTGTACGGGGGTTACAGAGAGTGAGCGGGGGTCTTTCTCTCTTTCTCTTCTCCCTCCTTCTCTCTCTCTCTATTCCCTTTTCTCCCCTCTCTTTGGCTCCATTCTTCTCTCAGAAGAGTGAAAAGATAACAGTGATTTGCGTCACTCCAGTTTACAGTGCTCCCTCCTACAGAGACCATGACAACGCCAGATCAGATATGGAGCACAGCCTATTTACTTATTAACTGCTACCCCTGTGTGTGTGTCTGTGTGTGTATGTGTGTGTGTGTGTGTGTCTGTGTCTGTATGTGTGTCTATGTTTGTGTGGGTTTGTTTGTGTCTTTGTGTGTGTGTGTTTAGCTGTTGTTCTGCTGAACCAGGTTTAAGGTTGTGTGTGTGCGTGCGTGCATGCGTGTGTGTGTGTGGGTATGTGTGCATGTGTGGGTGTGTATGTCTGTGTGCATACAAGTGCGTCTGTTTCTGAGCATGTGTGTGCGTGTGTGTGTGTGTGTGTGTGTGTGTGTGTGTGTGACCCAGGGTCAATCATGCGGGCTGTGAGGGTTCTGAACCAGAGGAGAGAATCTGGAGCAGATGTAGCTCTGGCCACTCTCACTTCCCTCCACACTCCTCCTGTCAGACACCACCTCCTCTTCCCCTTCCTCTTTCTGGGAGAGAGGCAACGTGATGAAGGGCTGTTTCTGTGGTGGGCAGTGTGTTGGTGAACGACCGCTCGTGTCAACGAGGATCCAGGGATGTTGTCAGGCTGTGTGGACATATTAAGAGCCAGCTTGGTCTCTTGGCTTCATCTTCGATTCTTCTTATACAGTAGTTTGTTTGCCTTCTTCACGTCTGTCTGTCTGTCTGTCTGTCTGTCTGTCTGTCTGTCTGTCTGTCTGTCTGTCTGTCTGTCTGTCTGTCTGAATTAAATGTTGATTCTTCTTATACAGTAGTTTGTTTGCCTTCTTCACTTCTGTCTGTCTGACTGTCTATCTGTCTGTCTGTCTGTCTGTCTGTCTGTCTGTCTGTCTGTCTGTCTGTCTGTCTATCTGTCTGTCTGTCTGTCTGTCTGTCTGCCTTCCTGCCTGTCTGTCTGTCTGTCTGTCTGTCTGTCTGTCTGTCTGTCTGTCTGTCTGTCTGTCTGTCCATCCTGTTTATAACTGCACATCTGACATTCTACGAAGCCATCTTCTATTGAGGTGTCTTATCAGCACAGTCAAAGTGGCATTTATAAAGTTCATGGGTTTTACCACACATCCCACACATCTAAACAGGGAGGGGATATTTGCATATTTGTGGTCATCTCATCTAAATGAGTTTCAGATTCTTAGAATGTATCACTCAGAGATGGAGAAACTTTGTCTTGTCTTTCATGCAATCTTCCAAAGTTACCAGTTTGTGGTAATGAAAGTGTCTCCATTGTGTGTGTGTTTTTACAGTGTGTACTGTTCCTGTGTTTGTGTGTGTGTGTGTGTATATGTGTCTGTGTGTGTGTGCGTGCGTGCATGCGTGTGTGTGTGTGTAAGTTGTTCTTACCCTCAGGTTATCTCTCTGGTGTTATCAGGTGTTATCTCTCTCTCCCCCTCTTTGTCTAGGTCTCTCTTCCCAGGGTTGAGGGCTTGACAGGGCGTTCCTCCTTCTGCTGCTCTTTCCTTTACTCATCCCTCGTGTCTCATTTCAGTAAAGACTCTGGTGTTGAACTACTGTATGCTGACGTTCAGAGACGGTGTCTGTCCCCCCCTACCCTCCCCTCAACCAGACCAACAGACTGTGGGGCGATGCTGGCTCTATTAACCCCCCTCCCCTCCTCAAAAAAATATAATATATATACTGTATATATATTAAACCTTCAAAAGACAGGAAATTCAAATGACCAGTACCACAACCCCAAATGCTTTGACACCTGTTACGGTTCTGTAGCTATGTTGGTCTACTGTACTTCAAACAACACGTACTGCTCACCACTAGCCAGGCTTGCTTAGTATCCAAACCTCTCAAACAGCATCATTTATACTCTTCAGAGGGGCAGTGGTCAGTGTGGCCAGTGCAGTGCGGGTGGAAGGGACAGGTCCCTCTCCAGCTTCACAGTTAGATACATCAAGGATCACACATGCACACAGGTCTGTAAAACACACTGCAGAATATCACTGAAAACTCCAATTCATCTCAGTCTAAGACGTGTATGTTGTGTATAATAGTAGTACAGTATGTATATACTACACCGGACGGACCCCTGCCGTCCGTGAGAGCTCCTCTGCCTTCTCTCTCAGACCTCCGGAGGGATCTAGGGTCGGTGCCCGACTGTACCGCGTCTTCCGGAGGTCGGCTCGACGAAGGCGTGGAGGATCTAATATAGCTCAGGTTGCGCCTCCTGGAGGGACTGACGGCATGTGTTATGTTATATCGTTAGGATAATAACCGCTCAGATACAGGACACCTCTGGCAGCCTCCGGGATCTTTTATTTTCCCCTCCTCGCCGTGGACATCTGGCAGACATACGCCCCGGCGCTCTGGGTGTGCAGGCGAGGGCTGGGGGAGGGGCTCCCCGTCCAGGAACTCTGCTCGTCTGTTCAACTTAAGCTTTATCAATCGGACGGAACATTCCGCGGGCCTGCGGAGTGTAGAGCGAACGCTTGGTCTTTTCGGTCTCAGTCAGTTCAGTTTATCCGCGTCTCTGAAACTGACTTCCTGTCTCCTTGCTCAGCCTTCCCGTCTCTCTTCTCACTTCCTGCATGGCTGGTTTTTACTGGATCAGTCTAGGACCTTGGCCTCCATGGTCGCGAGGACAGCAGCATGTGTGCTACAAACGGGTCGTGAGCCGGGGTGTGCTGCCTGTTCACTTGTTTGGAGGGTTTGTTAAAATGGATCACAGGTCTGTGCTCAGACAACAAACGGAATCCACTTGGCCATGGTGGATTAGCAGCAGCTGACTAGAAAGATACATGTACATGTACATCTAACATGTGTACGCAAAGTGTTTTTCTGTAATTGATCTCATTTGTTACACTATATTTTCTTTCTACACTATATTTGCACATCGGCAAACAGGCAGATGGCCGGACAGACAGACAGACAGACAGACAGACAACAGGAATCCTCTGGTATCTTCTGCCGCCAGTGCAGCGCAGGGCCAGCTCCTCATCCATTCATCTGCTCGTTTCATTTGTTTTCTGCCGTGTGCGTCCAGCGAGAGATTTGTGGTGACCTACTTTACTTTCATGAGAACTCAATAGGGAGTGTTGTTGCCAAGAGGAGCTCCTGCTGCCGGAGATTTAACCCCCAGTAGACAGGTCTGCGGACAGGTCACAGCAGATAGCGTGACAGTGGAGGATCCCACCATGTTCTGGTCTGGTCTGTGTGGAGCTCACCTGTTAGGCAAGGAGTGTATCTCTCTATCTGTCTGCTCTGGATGTCAGCAACCTGTCACTGAAGAGAATCACTGAAGAGAACCACTGAAGAGAACCACTTAGGAGAACCTCTGAAGAGAACCACTTAAGAGAACCACTTAAGAGAAACACTAAAGAGAACCACTAAAGAGAACCTCTGAAGAGAACCAATGAAGAGAACCACTAAAGAGAACCCCTGAAGAGAACCACTAAAGAGAACACCTTAAGAGAACCACTGAGAGAACCACTGAAGACTACCACTGAAGAGAACCACTAAATAGAACCACTGAAGAGAACCACTAAAGAGAACCTCTGAAGAGAACCGCTGAAGACTACCACTGAAGAGAAACACTGAAGAGAACATCCAAAGAGAACCACTAAAGAGAACCACTGAAGTGAACCACAGAGAACCTCTGAAGAGTACCACTGAAGAGAACCACTGAAGAGAACATCTGAAGAGAACGACTTAAGAGAACCACTAAAGAGAACTACTGAAGAGAACCACTGAAGAGAACCACTAAAGAGAACCCCTGAAGAGAACCACTAAAGAGAACCACTGAAAAGAACCACTGAAGAGAACCACTAAAGAGAACCTCTGAAGAGAACCACTTTTTTTTTTTTTCATTTCAAACCTTTATTTATGCTTGAGAGGCACTGAGGTTGCCCTCATTTACAGTGACGACGAGCGAACAAAACAGTAACTAAATGAATAAACTCGATATAAAAATACTAAAAGAAATGTTAAGATATACTAAAACAATTACAGACATATGTACAATGGTGCATAATCATGGACTTGAACTTTAAAAATGATGGCATTGAGTCAAGTTTTAAAAAGCGTTGGAGGGCATTCCAGGAGTGAGGGGCATTAAAAGAAAAAGCAGATTTTCACTGAAGAGAACCACTAAAGAGAACCACTGAAGAGAACCACAGAGAACCTCTGAAGAGTACCACTGAAGAGAACCACTAAAGAAAAACACTGAAGAGAACCACTAAAGAGAACCACTGCAGAGAACCACTGCCAGTGTTAACCTGCTCCCTGCTCTCTCTGTGGCCATTAAAGCAGCATTAATGACACAGGTTCATACGCATAGACGGATGGGAAAATCAGACGTGTAAATTACAGGATGTTTTATATTGGGCTCTTAACACAGTGGTGCTGCCTTCTCAACCCCCCCCTCCGAACACGAACCATCACTCCTGTGGCTGGCAGCCTGGCTGCTCAGCTCCGCTCGCCTTGGGTACTGCTAACTAATGCTACCTAATGGAAAGCTACCTAATGGAAAACTCTCATCATTACCACCACAGCCTGGTGTGCACACACACACACACACACACACACACACACACATAAACACACACACACACACAAACACGAACCGATGCATGCACAGATGCACGCACATATACACACACAGCTGCTCACACATACATACACACAGATACGCAAATGCACACACACATACTGTACGAGTGCACACTTACAGTAATAGTCACAGAGAGTAGCGGACATAAGGGTACCTGTTTGAATGTCCGGTCCCGTGGCTCCTGGGTTAGCAGCCCCTGGTCTTCTGCTTCCTGCTCCAGGGAAGGTGGGTGTGGCCCGAGGGTGGGGTCCTGGGCGGGTCAGACTAATGAGCAGCTCTGTCAGTGAACCGGGTTTATGGGACGGCTGCCAGCGTCATTAAGACAAGCTCTTAATTGGCCTTTCCAGCCAAAAAACCCAAAGCTGAAACATCTGCTACCGCTCATAACCTTCTTCCGCTCGTTGTCCTGCACAGCAGACCCGTGGAGCTCACCACCACCACCTCCTGCTCCTCCTCTTCCTCCACCACCACCACCACCTCCTGCTCCTCCTCTTCCTCCACCACCACCACCACCATCACCCTCTATACCGACTGCTCCCAGGCCTTTCCCAGACACCCTGTCACCTCAGTCGTGTGTGACCCGCCCTACTGAGGACCAGGAGGAGAGGGTGGGTAGACCAGGAGGAGAGGGTGGGTAGACCAGGAGGAGAGGGTGGATAGACCAGGAGGAGAGGGTAGGTAGACCAGGAGGAGAGGGTGGGTAGACCAGGAGGAGAGGGTGGATAGACCAGGAGGAGAGGGTGGGTAGACCAGGAGGAGAGGGTGGGTAGACCAGGAGGAGAGGGTGGGTAGACCAGGAGGAGAGGGTGGGTAGACCAGGAGGAGAGGGTAGGTAGACCAGGAGGAGAGGGTGGGTAGACCAGGAGGAGAGGGTGGGTAGACCAGGAGGAGAGGGTGGATAGACCAGGAGGAGAGGGTGGATAGACCAGGAGGAGAGGGTGGGTAGACCAGGAGGAGAGGGTGGGTAGACCAGGAGGAGAGGGTGGATAGACCAGGAGGAGAGGGTGGGTAGAGTCAGGGGAGACGTGGTGGTTAATCTATGCCCCTGCATGGTGTTCGCATGGAGAGAGCGATAGGAGACTAGGGGAGAGAGAGAGAGAGAGAGAGGGAGAGACAGCTGCTCATTGTCCTGTGCCGGGTCCTTAATTCACTGTGTGTGACAGAGGGAAGGCTGCCTCGGGCGTCTGCTTAACCGCCTGATAATGCAGTCACTGTGTGCCGGGAGCAGCCCCGGGTCCATCAATGAGGAGGGAGAGACTGAGAGAGACAGACTGAGAGAAGGAGAGACTAAGAGAGGGAGAGACCGAGAGAGGGAGAGACAGAGAGAGACAGAAACTGAGAGAGGGAGAGACTGAGAGAGACACAGACTGAGAGAGGGAGAGACTGAGAGAGGGAGAGACCGAGACAAGAGTTTATGCTCTGATGTTCTTCTCTTTTAATGAGGCGTTTTGTTGTGACTATGTTGTAAATATGCCTGGTTTTGGTCTCCGGTCTGTGTTTGCATTGCCTGGTATTTTGAGTGCTTCTCTGTTTCATTTGTCCTTGTCTGACCAAGAAAATGATCAGCTCAGTGTACCAAGTAAAGCCCAAGTCAAGCATTCATTAAAAGTTAATTACTCCTTGCGCCGGGGGCTTCAGTGGACATAGTAGTAGTAGTAGTAGTAGTAGTAGTAGTAGTAGTAGTAGTGGTACTTTATTGATCCCTCTGGGGGGGACACTGCACAGTTGACACAGAGCTAGATATAGAGAAGGGTCCAGCGCCGGTGGCAGATTTGTTTGGTGAGGCCAGGCATGTCACAACAGCTCGTTTCGGAAGAGAAACAGACTTCACGTCCGAGCGAGGAGGCAAACAGAGCCCTCTCAAGGCCAGGCTGTGTTTGGGTGCCTTTCCATTGATTACCCAACTGTGAGAGACAAGCAGGAGGGGGAGAGAGGGATGGAGGGAGAGAGGGATGGAGGGAGGGAGGAAGGGAGAGGGATGAGAGCCGTGTGTGGGGTGGAGGCTTCATGGAGACGGCAGGCTGTGGACAGCTGGACCACCGGCTCGAGTTTCTCCTCCCAGCGAGGCTGAAATTTCAGCCCCTGAAAATCGAGGGTAATAAACGAGCGGGCTCTCAAAACAACCCCTCTGTGTGGTTTTCCCGCCCTTTTTAAAATTCTTCTTCCGTTCCGCCCGGTCCTCTGCTTACCCTGGGAGAACGCCGCAGTGAACCTTTCGGCCCGCTCCGCTAAGTTAGGAAATGTGATTATCTCCAAATATTCCTCTCCAAACACACTCTTTCATGGTCAAAACATTCCCCTCCGCCAGACTTGTCGTTTTTGTGGAATCAGCGCTATCCGCAGCTGCTCTGCGCGCAGCGTCGTTCACGTGGCGGGGGCCTCGGCCCGCCCCTTCCTCCTGACCCACCCTACTGAGGGCCCTCTTCCTGATCTGGGGTCAGCCCTCCGGCGCTGTCGTTGGGGGAATTCTCAGAGGAAGTGAAAGCTGCTGAGGGGACAGTAGTGAACCAGTGACCAGTCCAGGATCTGACTCGACAGCAGTCAGTTGTGCTGGGGCCTTGGAACAGGCAGAGGGGGAGGCGGGAGGCGGTTGAGAGATGTAGTCACAAACAGTGATGATTGGACTTGATGGCGGTTGCCAATACCAGACAGCACTCACGCACACAAAACCTGTTTTCCTGTCGTCGTTGAAGCTCGTCAGCCTGTGTTTTGATGTAGGAGGAATGATCTTACAGTATTTAATGATGACGACGTATGAAACTTGTTCTCAGCACAGGCAAGGTCAATAGAGAGTGAGATATATCGAATATAAACAGAGTTTTATTCTTATAATCATGAGAAATGGTAACTCACCGCGATCATTATCTTGATTCATGTAAGAAATAGGTGAAAATAGATTCCTCAACTGGTAAAACAAAGAATTATTAAATACTCTCATTTTTCACTGGTATTTGCTTTGCATATGGTTTCCTGAATTATGGCGTTGGCCTCCATCCCATCAGTTCCAGTCAACAGAACAGGCAGCCAGGGCAAGACGAGCGGTCGTCTGTGAATCAGCTGTGAGCAGTCAGCCGCCCTCGTGTGATTCAGACAGAGATGGTTTCAGGAGCCCACCTCTAGAGAGATAAATAGCCCACCTCTGTCCTTAGTCAGCAAACCAGCAGGGGAAAAAAGAAGAGCAGTCTTAACGGTCATCTCTTCATTTCCTCAGTCTCTCTATTCTCTCTCTCTCTCTCTCTCTCTCTCTCTCTCCCTCTCCCCTGCTCTCCTGTGATGAATGGAAGGTATGTATTCTCTCAGGCCTCCCCAGGTCTCTCTCTCTGAAGCCTTCAGCAGCTGAACAAACAACTCAGCCTCTCACTCCAACTCAGCCTGAACATAGCTGCACTCCTCAGCATAGGGCACATACACACACACACACACACACACACACACACACACACACACACACACACACACACACACACACACACACACACACACACACACACAGGCCTACTCTTAGAAAAATGGGAGAGAGTGAAGCCTGGGGAGGACCTGGGGTGGTGGGGAGGCTGGTGGGATCATCGGTCTGGTTGAGAGGAGAGGGGAGGTTGGACAGAGAGTGGTCAGGTCTGGTAGGGGGGAGAGGGGAGGTTGGAGGAGGAGTAATGGGAGTGTGATAAGGTCTGGTAGGGGGGAGAGGGGAGGTTGGAGGAGGTGTAATGGGAGTGTGATCAGGTCTGGTAGGGGTGAGAGGGGAGGTTGGAGAGAGAGTGATCGGGTGTGGTTTAGAGGAGAGGGGGAGGTTGGAGAGAGTGTGGTCAGGTCTGAGACGGTGGTCTGGTCAGAAGATGTGGAGTCAGAACCAGCTGTTCTGCGCAACTCATCCAATGTTCTCTCAACCCGCGGTAGGAGGAACAACTGCCATGAGGCCTGGCAGAGACAGAGAGAAAGAGAGAGAGACAGAGACGGAGACAGAAAGAGAGAGGGAGACAGCTGTGAAAGAGAGAGGGGGAGAGCGAGAAGGAAAGGAGAGAAAGGGGAAAAGGAGAGTTAGAGTGATAGAGATAGATGGATAGAGAGAGAGAGAGGAAAGAGAGCAGAGGGGTAAGAGAGCGAGAGAGAGAGAGCGGAGAGAAACAGAGAGAGAGGGGAGAGACTGGGGAAAGAGAGAACGAGAGAGAGAGAGAGGTGTCTGGATGAAGGCTGATGGAGGAGGGAGGAGAGATGGATGACACAAAGCAGATGAAGGAGGTGCGGTTTCATGACCCTCCGTCTGTGACGCAGGTCCAGCTCTCCAGGTGCATTGTGGGAATCGGCATGTAGCTTCTCAGCATCTTGTGGTGGTGCTGTGGTGATTTAGGCTTGTGATGAAGCCTGCCAAGCAGCCGGGCGGGATAGGAGAAAAAGAGAGAGAGAGAGGGAGGGAGAGAGAGAGAGCTGTGATGTGAAATACACAGTAGAGCGCTGGAGGCTTGACAGCTCTTTAACGATCTGCAGGCGGTGTAATTCAGATGGTCTTCAGACCCCCCCACCCACCCCCACTCTGCTGTAGCCAGAACATTCCTCACACATCTGGCCCCCCGACTCTCTCGCTCTCTCTCTCTCTCTCTCTCTCTCTCTCTCTCTCTCTCTCTCTCTCTCTCTCCACTCCCACCACCCCGTGCCATAATAACCCACAAACCCTCTGTTCTCCTTTTCTCTTCTCGTTTTATGATCCACAGACCCCTCCTCTGCTCCAATCATAAATGTGTGCAGCTCAGAAACATCATTTACAGTCCTGGTTTCAGGAGAGCGAGGCCCTCTGTGTCTGTGCCATCTAGAAACGTGCCACACTCGTAAATATAGGACTAATATGACTTGATCATTTAGCAGACACTTTTTTATCCAGAGTGACTCGAGCTAGCGTTGGGGTTAAATATCGTCAGTGGCCAGGGCCATTGTTTTTTTTAGGCTCTAACCACTGGGCCGCCTGCCTCCCTGGTTGTATAACACAGAGGATAAGATCTGAGGTACCATACTGATATATTATTACTCTGAGGTGTCATACTGATATATTATTACTCTGAGGTGCCATACTGATATATTATTACTCTGAGGTACCATACTGATATATTATTACTCTGAGGTGCCATACTGATATATCATTACTCTGAGGTGCCATACTGATATATCATTACTCTGAGGTGCCATACTGATATATCATTACTCTGAGGTGCCATACTGATATATCATTACTCTGTGTTGGCTGTAGCTCAGGAGGTAGAGCGGGTCGTCCAATGATCGTATGGTCGGCGGTTCGAATCCTGACTTCTCCTGTTGACATGTTGAAGTGACCTTGGTAGAAGAAACTGAACCCCAAATTGCTCCCAATGAGCAGGCTAGCACCTTGCATGGCAGCTGCCGCCATTGGTGTGTGTATGTGTGTGTGAATGGGTGAATGAGAGGCCTTTATTGTAAAGCTCTTGGGATAAAAGCACTATATAAGTGCAGTCGATTTACCATATTGATATAGTATTACTTTGTGGTACCATTTCTCTTGTTCAATTAAGGAGTTCCCATGGAGCTCTGTTCCGTGCTATGTTTAGTTAGACAGAATAATACAGAGATGTGTGGCGGGGGTTTAGGGTGAAGTAAAGGTCTTGGCAAATAAGTGTGTTTGTGATTTGTGTGCATTTGTGTGTGCCTGCCTTTATGTGTGTGCCTGTGTGTGTGTGTGTGTGTGTGTGTGTGTGTGTGTGTGTGTGTGTGTGGCAAGGGTAGAGGTTAGAGATTGATGCTTGTGGTTTTTGTCGGTGGAAGTAGGGCTGATTTGTCAATGTCGGGCACATGTGGGTGCGTCAACCAAGGCTTCAAACAGCCAGGGGTCTGCAGACAGGAAGTGTCGTTCTTGTTGTTGTTGTTGTTGTCCCTGGCAGGAAGAGGCATTGTTGAGAGCACCAGGCTCAGAGTGAGAGAGTACTCTAGTCTACTTTCCTCTCCTCTCCTCTCCCCCCTCCCCCATGCCACTTCTCTTCCCTCCCTTCACCCCTCCTGCTCGTCTCTCCTTTCTACTCCTCTTCCCTCCTCTCCTCTTCCGTCCTCTCCTCTCATCTCCTCTCCCCTCCTCACCTCTCATCTCCTCTCCCCTCCTCACCTCTCATCTCCTCTCCCCTTCTCTCCTCTCCTCTCTCACCACTGGCATCCTGCCACATGTTTGTCTTAGTCTGTTCTAGTATTTCCTGTGATAATGGTTCACTTTCCCCCTGCAGGATCGCTGTGCCTCTGTCTGGGGGGGGTTTGAAGCGTAGTGTGGAGATGATGAGCTGCTGTGCCGTGGATGGAGAACCTCCTTGTCTGGAGTTTGAGAGATAGAGAGAGAGAGAGAGAGAGAGAGAGAGAGAGAGAGAGAGACAGAAAGAAAACTGAAGTGGAGAGAAACAGCAGGAATATGTGAATAATGTAAGGTTATAGAAGACACGTACTGTGAGTGTTTGGGCAAAGAAGGACTCCACACTGACCAGACGCTCTGTCTCACACACTGACCAGACCCTCTGTCTCACACACTGACCAGACGCTCTGTCTCACACACTGACCAGACGCTGTCTCACACACTGACCAGACCCTCTGTCTCACACACTGACCAGACCCTCTGTCTCACACACTGACCAGACGCTCTCCTGTGGGTCTCTCCCCCAGTCTAGCCCTGCCTGTAGCGCTGCTCTGCCCACAGTTCTCCAACGCTCCCCAACTTCAAATCCACTCTGCCTGCATTCAATAGAAATGGAAATTTGAGGCCCTCCCCTCCTGTCTCCTCCTCCTCCTCCTCCTCCTCCACTCCCCTCAGACTAAGCCAGGATGTTTTGAGAAGCGGGATATTGCTCCTAATGGATTCCAAACACCACAAACGTTTATTAGGAAGCAGAGTATCGTAAAAATGGGAGGAGGAAGAGGGGGAGGAGGGGAGTAGCGGGCGAAGGGGAGAGGGTGAGGGGCGGATAGTTTCTGTTTTGTTTTTACTGAATATGTAGATTTTTTTTTTTTTTACCAGGCCTGGTCTTGGGGAAAAATGTATGCCCTCAGCCTCTTAAGGATGTGTTTGCGGGTTTATTTTTAGTTTGGTTTAGCTGTGGCGGTTTTAAGATTTTTTCTAATCAAGTTAAATGTTGTTTTTTAGTTCCACGGCTTTTTATAGGGCCTGGGCCTCGTTCAGCATGTATGTTTAATGAGACATGTGACAGTGGCCCCGGCAGCCATTGTGATTGTCTCTGTTGATGAAGAAACGGAGAGAGCCACATCATAGCCCACAGATATGTCAAGTAATGCAATGCTCTTTAATTGGGCATGAAACTATAAAATTAGATCAAAAAGGGGGGGGGGGGGGTGTTAGCAGTAAAACCAGAAGTATGGCCCACTTGTGTGTCAACGCAGCTTCCTGTGCGAATTAAGCGACGTAATTGCGTTTGCCTGTTTCCTGGACACAGACGGGGTTTTCCGACCGAATGCAAACTACAGTATGCGATCAGTGGGGATTGATTCTGGTATCAGTTCTTGGACAGTCAGGGTATAGCGTCATGCTCCCTGAGGTCCGTGGGGTGGAAAGTCCTCCCCTCTCCCTGGTTCTGGTCATCATTTGGCCTGGCCTGGCCTGGCCCGGTCCAGTCTGATTCCCGTCAACTCCTCCTGTCCAGAGACCTCTAGGCCATCTGCGGAAAAAGGAAAGATAAATAAGAGAAGAGCGCGATAGAGAGAAAGAGAGAGAGAGAGAGAGAGAGAGAGATAGAGAGAGAGAGAGAGAGAGAGAGAGATGAACCATGAAGAAGAAGAGATTGGGGATTGTTTCATTGTGGTAAGAGTGTCAGTCTCCAAGACTAAAGAGGGGAAGAGAGTGTATGCGCCCAGACCTCTGTCAATATTAGATGCAGGCTGTATTTGTGTGTGTTCATGTGTGTGTGTGTATGTGTGCGTGTGGGTGTGTGTGCGTGTGTGTGTGTGTGTGTGCAGTGAAGGGAGAATGAACATAAGGGATTGGATTGAATGCCTGTGCACTGGAGCTTTGTGTTGTGGCAGTTGTCCAGGGTGATCTGTGTGTGTGTGTGTGTGTGTGTGTGTGTGTGTGTGTGTGTGCGTGTGTGTGTGTGTGTGTGTGTGCACGCGTGTGCATGTGTGTGTGTGCGTGTGTGTGCGCGCGTGTGGTCGTGTGTGTGTAGGTATTCATGGGTCCCATCCCTGCGTCACAGGCCCTAATCTGACTCTCTCTATCTTCACAAAGCCTTCCTTTGATGTGCTGCAGCTTCCTGCCATGCTCAAATACGGCTCCGCAATCAAATTGAGTTTGCCTCCACTGAATGCATTAGGCTTTAATAGCGTTATTGATCAAGCCGGCGTAATCCTAAAAGGCCCCTCCCCCGACGCCTCAGAAGTCAATCAGTGGGCTGGAGAAGACTTGGGGAGGCGGAACCGGCACCATACAATGACTTCTCTTCTTCTGGTCATCATCATGTTATAACCGTTATCAGGATTTAAAGGTCGACGTTGCAGACCCAGCAAACTATGACGCGAACGTCGTCTCGTTTGGGGCCCTCATCCTTTTGGAGCCCGGCGGTGCTCTTTGACTGAGAGATACAAGGTACAAGATTGTGTCCTTACAGTATGTGTCTGAGTGTGTATGTGTGTGTGTGTGTGTGTGTGTGTGTGTGTGTGACTGAGCATATATGTGTGTGTATGTGTATGTGTGTGTGTGTGCGTGTGTGTGCGTGTGTGTGTGTGAAAGCATGTGTGTGTGTGTGTGAAAGCATGTGTGTTTGTGCGTGTGTGTGTGCGTGTGTGTTGAGAGAGTTGGCGTCTGTGGCTCTGTTCCTCATCAGTGGACCCCTGACAGGCATGCTCTCCAGCCCCAATAATCAACAACCAGCACCACAGAGCTGGTATCTCTCCCTCTCCCCGCCCCCCCCCTCTCTCTCTTTCCCCTCTCTCTCTCTCTCTCCCCCCCGCCCCTCTCTCTCCCTCTCTCACGGTGGGAACAGAGGAGATCAGCAGGGGGGAGGGGGGCTGGAATTCATCAACGGCCCCCACCTCCATGGGCCCTCCCTCCCCCACCTCCATGGGCCCTCCCAGGGCAAAGTTAGCCGTTAAATCCTCCTT
The DNA here is from genome assembly GCF_949987555.1 of Borostomias antarcticus. Lineage (NCBI taxonomy): Eukaryota > Metazoa > Chordata > Actinopteri > Stomiiformes > Stomiidae > Borostomias > Borostomias antarcticus. The sequence continues at coordinate 14,031,803 of NC_140238.1, forward strand.
TCTTCATGCTGATGACCCGTGAGTGATGCGTGGGCGGGGCTGTGGGGGAAGGGGGGTTTCTCCGATGAAACGAAGACGGGGTGAAGCGAGGCGAGGAGTTCTTGTCTTTCCACTCATGTAATCCCCCTAATTTGGGATTATTAAAACCCAAATCCTCGTTCCGGGATCATCAGGCCCAACGTTGCCTCCAAATGTCTCCCAGGTGTGCTGATGACATGGTCGCGCTCGCCAGGAGGAGACGGACCTCTCTACATGCTATCCCACATCTGAACGCACGCACACACACACACACGCACACACACACACCCACACACATCAACACACTGCCAGACACCATGCAGAAGGAGCAGACTGAGGCCTACAGTACATAAAGGGACTGTGTGTGTGTGTGTGTGTGTGTGTGTGTGTGTGTGTGTGTGTGTGTGTGTGTGTGTGTGTGAGACTGAGCATGCCTCTATGCGTGTGTGTAGTGGTGGGGTGGTGGTGGGGAAGACAAAATGCGATGGACATATGAGGGAGATATGTCCCTCCCCCCATCACTAGAGTTTACGCCCCTGAGTCATGTTAAGACAAGGTTTCAATGGGGCCGTGATCAGACTATACAGATCAGTGGTTTGGTTTGGAACTCGTCCCACTGTCTCGCATGTTTCTGGGGACATATCGCATGATCCTGGGGACTGGGGCTCCTCAGCCAATAGGGAGGCTGCTAGTGGTGACGCACCCAACGCCCAGATCGTCCTGCGCTACTTATTGCGGCAGCTATTCTTAGAGTCGACAGAGTTTCACACAGGATCCAGGTGTTCTCCACCCTTCCAAACGCCATTCTCTCCTCCGAAGACCACAGTAACCCGACCCAAAGACTATTGTACGAACACTTTTGATTTATACTCTGTAAACAGAAATACACACCAGTCTTGCACAAAGCGTTGACAATCGACAGAGTTGGTTTTCAAGTGTTTTCCTCTGTCCCGAAGCGGACAGCTAGCGTAGGTTACACACAGGGCTCCTAGATTTGAATAGAAATCGCATGGCTCGGAGCATCTCCAGAAGTCAGACGTCAACAAGCCAAAAAACACATTCCACGGTGTCAGGGGTAGGAGCCGCAGTACAAAAAAAACTCCCTCTACTGTAGTCACACTGGTGACTTGATCTCACCCACCTACAGTAGGATGAGGGGAGATGGGATGGAGAAAAAGATGAGGGGAAGGGGGAGAGATGGAAAGAGAGGGGGATGGATTTAGGAAGAAAAAGGGAGGGGGGAGAGAAAAGGTTGGTACCTAGCAGGGCCGATCATATGAGGGGCCTGTTGAATTGAGCTACAGGGGAGGGGGAAGGAGGACTGCTTGGGTCACCAGACTCGGCCCCTGGGAGCAAAGAAGTGTGAAATCTGGACGAGTGCACCCGTATCCTCCAAATCCCTCTATTGTCTAAACAAACACACAGAGGGATATGCCCTTTTCTATGTGTGCATGCCATGTATGTGTGTCATGTATGTGTGCGTGTGTGTGTGTGTGTGTGTCATGTAGGTACTATAAGGTTGGTGTGTGTTAGAGAGAGGTAGGAGAGAGAGTGAGAGAGAGAGAGTGAGAGAGAGAACAAGTTTGGGTGTTTTGTGCTTCTCATCCCAATTTGCTAGAGAACCAGTTTCTCTTGTGTATCCTATAGGCCTATATGTTATGTGATGATGCAAACAAAGACTGCACACACATGTGGAACATGGCCACATGTTCCACATAACAATATACTGCTCACAAGTTAAAACTCACAGGTTGTATAAGATAGCCCTCTCCCCCCTCCACCCCCTCACTGCATCCTGGCTCCACTGGAAAATCCATTTAGAGGGAGAGAGAAAGGAGGGGGGGGTAAAGTGAGAGTATCAGTGGGTGAGATTAGCTCAGGTCCAATAGTTTAAAATAGGTTAGCATCTCTCTCTCTCTCTCTCTCTCTTACTCTTTCCGTTTGCTCTCATTCATTCATGCACCATGGTTTTGATGGGACCCTCCAGAGGAAGCTTTTTCAAGGTCTGTGTCAGTCTCCCCAGATGTGCACGGAAATCATACTGTATTTTTGTCCATGATCAGCAGCAGCAGCTTCTCAAAGATGCTCATCTGTGGTTTGACCTTTCAGCTGAAACCTCTTCCTCCCACAGCTTGTTCACTGCCTGATAACTCCCTCTGAGAGACACAGACAGACAGACAGACAGACAGACAGACAGACAGACAGACAGACAGACAGGCAGGCAGACTGATGGTTGGTGACAGATGATTAGTGACTGAAAGTTGGGGACATAGTTGGTGAGTGATTGTTACTGACTGTGATGATTGGTAACCGATGGCTGGTGACTGATGTAACTGATGGCTGGTGACGGATGTAACTGATGGCTGGTGACGGATGGTTGGTGACTGATAGTAACTGATGGTTGGTGACTGATGGTTGGTGACTGATGTAACTGATGGTTGGTAACTGATAGTAACTGATGGTTGGTGAGTGATGGTTGGTGAGTGATGGTTATGCTGTGTTCCTTTCAGGGCTGGACTGGCAAATGCCCAGTGGGCCGGACCTACAGTAGTTTTGGGCCGATCTAAAAATATATTTATTTTTTTTCTTTGGCCAATTAATTATTATTGTTTTTTTTTGCCAAAGAACAGCCCATAAAGCAGGGACAGCGGCCCATTGGTCCATTTTCTATACTGACACTGGGCTGGCCCAATCATACTGTATGTAGGCCCCACCCCTCCCTCTGTCAGTTTCGCATGTCAGATGCGTGGGCCGGATATTTAAAATCCTAACCGATTTCGAAACCGGGTTGTATCATGCATATAAGGAGAATCTTAACAGATGTTCTTCTCATGAATCTCAAACATGCACACACAACAAGATTTGAAAATAACGTCTCATCACACACTCCAGGATCTTATCGTGCTCGCGGGAGCAACAACACAGGACTTGTCTCACTAGTAAAGTATTTATGACGTAATAATCTTAAATATCAAACATGTTTGATATCAGACCTGCCACGATGGTTCTGCGAGCCGATCGGGAGGTATAACATTGGATCTGTAAACCCCTCACATTACAAGATCATCTGGGTAAAAAATCGGTACAGACCAACATTCCAGACCAGATTTCTCTTCCGATTGTCAGGAGGGATGAATCGGGGATAAATCGGCCCCAAAATCCTGTGGGGTGAGCCTAGCAGAGAGCCAAAGGTCAGTAGATGGAGAAGGATGGATAAAGAAAGTTTTTGTTTTCCTCTGTTACTGACGTGAACAGAGGAAAAATCTTCTGTAAGTTTAAAGTTTATTTTCAGCACAGAAAGTGTTTAAAAAAAAAAGTTAAAATAATCTGTATTAGAGATCGACCGATATGCATTTTTTAGGGCCGATACCGATACCGATAATTGGCAAATTGAGGTGGCCGATAGCCGATATTTAAGGCCGATATTTAATATCACCAATTCACTTTTTTTTTCTTTTACAAAATGACAAGGAGAGATGCAAATAAAATAAAATATTTTATTTTGGTCTTCACCTGGGCACACATTTAACAGCTCTCATATACTGTATTACAAAGGAATTAAAAATAAATAGGCCACAATTCCTCTCATGTCTCATGTTCTCATTCAACAAAATCTAATAAAATAAAATACATTTCAACTGAATGTTTTACAGGCTACAGTAGCTGAACGTTGCCATTTAGAACAGGGCAGGCTACTTAGAGTGAGACGGAACGCTGCTACTAATCATGAAACGTAACCAAGCATGCCCAGTGTAGTAAGGTGTTATCAACCTAATACTCCCAATCTAAGATAACTAGGTTGTGGTGTAAGAAGCATAGCCTCTCAGCCTGCTCACCGCTGAGCTTGTTTCTTCTTTTTTCATATTGCCCCCACTTCACTAAATACATGCTCACTAGGAACGGAAGAAGGTGGGGGACAGAGATATCTCATCGCAAGAGGGGCGAGCAGGGGCAACTCTGCCTCGCTGATCTTCCACCACTCGAGTGGATCACTTTTATGGTCAATCACTGGCTCTCGTAGGTACCGCTCTAGCTGCTCTTCCAGGCTGGCCCTGACACTAACCACTGCTGACCTGACGCCAAGCAAGGCATCATACATGTGGTCAATGAGATCACACTTGATGACATAGTCTAAAAAATAAGAAAAAAAGACAAAAACACACAGGTTAATATCCAATTAAACTCCAGTCAAGTCACCACGTTTCAAGACATTTTTCCTGCCCGTTTAATTTAGTATTTAGCCTATTGCAGACACCTAAAATAAAATAAAGACAATAGACCATTTTACTGTTGGTAAACAATTAAGTGCGCGCATTTTGCCAACAAAAGAATGAACTCATTACAGCGATATGTAGGCAATTTCGAAACGGGATAATGACGTTCCATAGAAAAAGGTCTATATGAAACTACAGCAAACCACAACAATGTAGACTATTTCTCCAGTGGGAGCAGACTACAGAATTGTCCCTTTGACTGATTTTCAATGTTTTACTTTTCAACACAGCTGAATGTTTCATGACAGAATTGTAACATACTGCACACTTAGACAACAGTATATTAGAGTTGTCTGTTTAATTGAGCGATGCGTTTCGCTCGCTTCGTCATGCTCTCCTTTCGCATTGCTTCGATGAGCCTATAGAAGCAACATGCGAAACGCATCGCACAATTAAACAGGCCCTCCTCAAATATAGACTACTGTTGTCTAAGTGTGCGGTATGTAACAATTTTCTTATGACTAGCTCTGGCTTTATACCTGCACCTTTGATATAGCCTACGCTGTGCACAAGCACCCTCTTTTTAACAGCTGAATGTATGTAGCCTATTTGTTTTCATTTGCATTCATGGGTGCTAATTAATAAACTATTTGACAGCGGGAAGAGCAGAGTTGCATCCGACATCATATCGTTTTAGGCAACAAGTTGTGCGTAATAGCCTACAAGTGAATGAGCTCATCCAACTCAATGGGATACGACCGCGTATCAGCAAGTGCCTCTCCGGAGAGGGAGATGGCAGAACAGCATGGGAGATTTCGCTGGTGCCATATCGTTTTTGTTGTGGCGCAGAGTTACATTAATGTACATTAGGCCTACACCTTCATAAGAGTAAAATTGATTTAACAGTTAATTCCGAACGTCCTTCCTCCCCTCACATCCATGCCTCTCAATGCGCTTCCGCTTTCCTATGTCTAGAAGTGCATAGTTTTGCCTTGATTCAAATAGTCTTAAAATTCGATGTATATTACATCTTTATCAGACTGAATTAAATGTTTTTTTTAAGATCCTTCTCCCCTCTTTATAATGCGCTTTCATTGTCCACAAGTGGAAAGAAAGTCTAGACGTTGAGCTAGCCCGCTGAACCTGTCAGTTTTACCGCTCCATAAAATCTCCCGAGCTGGTGTAATTCCTCCGGTGGGCTACTTACTGACCCATGTTAAGTTAGCTAGCACTGAACTACAAGGATGGGAGAGCCAATTGGTGACGTTAGCTAGCTATCAGTCAGACTCAAGCCAAGGGAAAGTTCTAGCAACTAGCATAGCCTAGCTAGTTAAGGCTAGCTAACGTTAGTTGCATTACGTCCACGTTATTGGAGGCTGCCTATTATGAAAATCAATTTAACAGGACAAAACTATTATTTTTCGGTGATTGTGTGACTTAACTTACCGTTGGAAATGATGCAGTCTCCGAGTAGGCTGGTAGCCTAGTAGACCCTCCGCGTTCCTTGGCGATGTGCACGCACGCTTCTTGCTCACCAACATTATATGGCTCTTTCGTAGTGACGCAATATCGGCCTTATAAAGCCGATAGCCGATATGACGCCAAAACGTGAATATCGGCCGTAATTATCGGCCGAGCCGATTATTGGTCGATCTCTAATCTGTATACCAAAAACTCAGCTCAGACACATTCTTTAAATAAGATAGAGTTTCACCCGGAATGCTGGGTCTAACTAACGGGGATAGCATAGTCATGCATCCACTCTGATTTGAGTACCCAGATTCGCACAATGAAAGTGCAAGGAGCAACAACCAAAAGCAATGCCATTGTGACAATTTATAATCAGATTTTATACTTGGAACCTGATACAGGGGGGAGAGAGAGAGAGAGAGAGAGGGGAGAGAGGTAGTTACCCCACACAATCAGCTACATGGCTAACCGTAGGGGTAGAGATGTGGGCACATTGCGGCCACCGCTGCTGTGCTGGTGGAAGCTAGCCGCTGCAGGGCTAGTGGAGGCTGGTAGCCTGGTGGAAGCTAGCTGCTGCAGGGCTGGTGGAAGCTAGCTGCTACAGGGCTAGTGGGTTCCAGAAAGGGTCCAGGCTTCAAACAATCCAGCGTCAAACAAGGCCTCAAAAAGTCCTGAGACAAACTGATACTAAAGTATCTCATAAGTCCCAGAGATTTTAGAGTGGGGAAATCAAGAATAACTTGCAAAAGCATCCCACAAACATTCCACATTCAAGCCAATATTTCACATATTTTGACACTTCAGTCGAGATCACTTTAGTCAACATTGACCCATTTATTAGCATGCAACAATATATACAGCATATTAATTTTTACTCATATACATTTTGGCGGTGTGATCTCTTTGGGGGGCGTGGGCCGCGATCGGGAAGACGCTCGGAGGTAACTCAGCCCATTAAGACCGTCAAAGAGCGCCACAGGGGCACTGCTGTACATTATAGTCCCTGGCCTCCATGGGCCAGCACTTCGTGGAGTCCGAAGGAGATACAGCCTAGTGTCTCTGCCTCCATGGTGACCGGAGGGACCGCTAGATGGCCCTTCGGAGATTTTTCGGCCCACGATCACCACGGAGCACCACAGAGACAAAGCTAGTGTAATTCCCCGGCTTCCACTAGCCGACGCATAGTGGAATACCAGAAGAATGCAGCAATACCCCCCAAAACAAACACACCGGCAGCTCCGAGTGAAAGCACTAGCTTCCACTCGATAATTTTAGACGATAATTTAGATGAACACGCCGGCAGCTCCGAGGCCCACATGTTACACGAAGGGGTCGGCGTAGAGCGCTCTGACTAGGATGGTATTCAGGTAAGAACCTGAATAGCCAGCAGGGGGAGCTCTTAACCAACAAACGTGCCGTTTCACCATGGATGTATTAATAGAAGTTTATTAATAATAGTTAATTATAATTATTAGCCAATATTAATTCTAATTTTATTATTAAATGTATTAATTAACTAATTAATAGTTTATTAATTAATAGTTTCACGAGAAATTACACTATGCATTTTAAATAAGGCTATATCCGCACAAACCACATGAAATCCGCAGTGACACAACACAACTTGGTTATGGTCCGCTCATCGCTTTTGAGCATCCAAAACGGCCTGGACGCCGGGCCCGAGGTAGCGTTCGTATGCCGATGAAGGGGTCCAGGCAGCGCATGTGAAATTGTACACCTTCTACGACACTTTTAACCGACTGAGGCCGCAGCCGTCTGGACTCAACATGATAGACTATAAATGCTGATAAAACCGAAATGTTAACTGCTTGGTAGGCGGCGAGGTTAGTTTGGTAGGCCAAGCGCTAGAAAATCGGTTACCGAACATATCCGCCAAAAACCACTGAGGCTGCGGCATCAATGAACACCGGAGGGACACAGACGAGTCACAGCCGACGGTGTAACAAACAGAAATGCCGTTCCACCCGTCGCACAACAGGGACCAAAACGGAGGTCCGAATGACAGCACACGTCCGAGCTGACCAGGTCCCGCAGCGCTCGACGGACCGGGCAGCGTGGGCAGCCGGGAAACGAAGAGCGGCCCGGAGGCATGACACGCATGGCGAAGTTCAGACGACCGAGTGCGGAGAGCAGCTCCCTTCCAGCAATAACTAAACGCCCCTGCGCATCGCGCATAACACCCCGAATCCGATCCAGCTTCGAGGGGCAGAGAGCCTGCATTTGTTTTTTTTGTTTTTTTTATTTTTTATTTAACGCTATCCAAGAGGACACCGAGGAACTCCACCTGATTGCGTGGGCCGACCGGTTCCCGCGACACCCAGGCCTGGGTCAGCAGATGGAAAATCGACAAGTTAAAACTGTCCAGCAGGCGAAGAACGAATGGGAGCCGACATTCATACAGAGGGCCAAGCGTGCAGATTAGCTGGGGCAAGGGGGTGGCCAGATGCGCAAACAGTCTGCAACGCGTCTAAAACATGTATTCTAGAGACTGGGTCGTGACCGGACCGGAGAAATGCACCGAACAGCCTGGCTCCTGCGTGTATAAGAATAAGCACAGTGTTTTGAAATGTTGCAGGTCAATCATGCAGCTGGTACAGAACATGCGCATTCCAATGCCTGTGCAGGGCACCTAATTTGCCGCTATTACAATCCCCATTTGATGAGGAGGGGGTGAGGGGGGCTGGGACCGACTGCCCCCCCTGATCACAAAGTCGAACTGCGTGTACGAGCAAGACCCAGCATAAAGCCCCGGAGAGTCCTAGGGTTGCTGCGACAGCCAAAACCCAGCCAAACCTACAGGCCGCGCCACCGGACGCCGAATAAAAGTCATCACGACGGACAGAGGGGCATCACCTCGACGCGTCAGTGATATCCGCCTTGAACAGGACAATGAAACAATCTGAACTGACAAAGCCTGAGACTGACACTGAGCTGCAGCCAAACAACTTCTCACCATTGCATGGACAAGTTCAGGTCAGCTAGCTAGCGCTAGTTAGCACAAGCTATCCATGTCGTCAACGTATCAGGGTTAGGGTTAGGGTTACCCTTACCTAATACATCCATGATAGTCACACACACGCAGCAGATTGCAGAGCATAATCGCTTGTATTAAATTGATTACAATGCACAATTACATTACGTTGCCCTAAGTAACCATAGCGGTAGCCTGATGCCACTGACCCAACTATTTAGAAAGCTAATAAACTGCAACAATTGCTAAAGATGCATCAGCGTTGCTGTTTCCGAAACTAGTTTCGGACACGGCTGAAGGCAATTCGGCTAACGAGACCTAGCTAGCATTAGCTACCCCAAACGGCCAACGCCAGCTGTGTGGCACTCACAAACCATGGGCTAGCAAGTAGAGCAGCAGTTCTGCTGGATTCCTCGGGCTGCAACAAAATTGAAACGCGAGAATCAGTCAGCTAGTATTAGCAATCTAAATATAACGATACCCCTTATGTGTAATTTAAGAAACCTTGACGAACGTTAGCCAGCTAGCAAGCGAGCAGTACAGCCTGTCACGTAGCTAGCACCAGCCAGCAACTCACGAAACAAGCCGAGAGGGGGTATTTTGATCAACCGAGTACATTTCGAGAATCAACATAGTTACGTTCTCGCCTGAACTGTTAACATTTCAATAGTGAATGGCACCCGGCGTACGTATACGACAGTTGAGCAATTGCGGAGGACGAGGCATGAGCAACCCGTGACATCAGCGGCTCATATATGAACCCAGTGGCTGACGGCGGAGGTAACGCTTCAAAGATGGACTTTTCCCAACTCCCAACGCAAGCTACGCGAGCAACGCGACACAACTGAACCCACAACCATATCAAAATCATGGCACGATGGTGGGACGTGCTCCTCGGCCTCGGAATCCGATGGCTCCACGACGCCACTAAACGGACCCCCAAACCACGGACCAGAGAGGACATCGCGGGCAGCAGGTAGCAAAACGCACCAAAACACAAACATGAGCACGGAACGCAACGATCAGCAGTAATGGCAAGAGTGAACGATCAATCAATCAATCAATCAAAGCTTTATTTGTATAGCGCATTTCATACCCAGAGGCAACACAATGCGCTTTACAGAGAACAAGGGAGGTGGGCATACGACCCACTCTCTACATATTCCAGAGGGGAGCAAAAAAACAGTAATCACCCGGGGGCCAGATAAGTGAGCTGTAAAAATTCTTCCCTGACCCCTCTCAACAAGGCGATCAAGCAAGCTCCAGGAGTATGTTTGTCTACCGGCTAAGAACATTTATAAAGCAATACATTACATTAAATTACATTTCAGAGTAAGAGAGGCTAAAAAGTATCATAGGAGAGAGAACATTCTACGGACATGCTACGACATCCACAGCAGACATGGGGGTATCTATCGGACTCCGGGAGGTCTGCTGGTGACAGTGGGGCGTCCACTGGACCTGGTTAGAAGATAGGAGGGAGAGAGAGGGAGAGGGAAGGCAGAACAGGGTTAGTAGCACATAGAGCCATACAGACCACACAGATATTGAAACAGGCAACCTGGGGCAAGCTCCTGGAATATATTTGTCTAATGGCTAAGAACATTTAAAGAACAATAAATTACATTAAATTAAATTTTCAGAGCAAGAAAGGCTAAGAGCATCAGGTCCAGGCCTAAGCCGGATGTGGACTGATGTGTGTCTGTGTGTGTGTGTACTAAATACTACAATATCCACAGCTCCACAGCTGACACTGGACCTGGTTAGAGGATAGGAGGGAGAGAGAGAGGCACTAGGGGAGGCAGAAAACCGTTAGTAGCACACTGAGCCATTGAAGCAACACAGCTGTCAGAACAGAACAAGCCTGTTTCAGGGTAACCAGCCTCTGTACACTACTTGATATACATACAGTGCATAGCAGGATGACGTCGGACTCTCAGGTACCACCAATGTTTATGTGCAGCTTTGATCACGGAGGTATGGTATGCAGGTGGATAAAACTGGAAAATAGCAATGAACCTGCGATGCTAGCGGGGAGAGGGAGTGCTATTTACGTAGTAATGCTAACAGGGAGGTAGGGCTACTTACTTAGCCGTGCTAGCAGGGGGAGTGGGGGCTGCTTACCTAGCAGTGCTAGCCGGGAGAGTGGGGGCTACTTACCTAGTAGTGCTGGTAATACTCACGCGATCTACTGGGAGCAGGGCAAGGCCTCCGGTGTGTTGGGTTGGTACTGGAAAGGCAGAGGACGGCTGTCCCCTGTTGGCTAATGGGCTATCCCAGTCAGTAGCTGGCTAGGGTTGGCTAGCCGCGGCTAGCTGCAGCAACGTAGCTGTTTGATCTAGACTTGGGGCTCGAGGTCCAAACGTCGGATCCAAAAAATCGAATTATTGGGTACCGCCAATGTTAGTGCGCGATTTTAAACGCGGAGATATGGTGGTGGATAAAACTGGATAAAACAATACACTTTGGGAGAGCTGGCGAGCGCAGCAAACTTAGACTACTTCCGCATTCAATCAATCAGATCGATGACATGTTTTGACAGCTTAAATACATGCGCTCTGCGAGCTGAACCAATGCTATGACAGCTGACAGTCAGCTGGTGGGTTGCGTCATACAGGGTGTGACTGATTAGCCTCTGCCGATTAGCCCGGCATTGACATCCGTGCCTCGCCTGAAGTTACGTTGGAGACTTCATTTAAAACATTAGAATTCCACAGACCTCACAAAGAGTTGATTCAGCTGCCATCTTGGATTGATTGCTATTAGCTATGTACAGCTAGCTAGCATTATCTAGCTACCCATGTCCCCGCCATGCAAATCGGGTCATGCTGTTTATCTACGTTTGTGAGCTAGCTAGCGTTAACACTGTTTGTCGAGGCCAGCCAGACAACGTCAGTACTAGAAGTGCTAACGTGAGCACGTGGCAATTAGCACTAGCACTACTACTAACGTTATCTATTTTGGTCTAACCTAGCAGTGTTGTTGCTGCTGGGCTACTGTTATATCTTCGAAGAAAATAAGGAGCAGGCTAATGTTAGCTGTGTGACCATGGCCCAAAATTAACTCAAGCTATTTACTAGCCAATGGCTGGCTGCTTAAAAATCTCATTGTCTGGTAATTTACCAGCCAGTTGACTGGTAAACCTAGCTCCTTTCGGAACGGTTACTAAGGGGCTAGGGAAGCCACACAAAAAAAGGCTAACTGCAATAACTACAGTTATTAGTACCTGCAGCCTGACCATTTTTAACTGGCTAGCCAAATGGGTTATATGTGATATTGCATATACAATTGTATATGTAGCCTATTCATGGGGTAGTTTATATGCCCAAAAACCATGATGGCTGATTTGACCAGAGTTCATTTTAAGTTGGAACTAAATTCTGACCAAAAGTATAGTCACTGCGGTTAGCCTTTAGATAATAATAATTTAATAAATACTTTGACTTCTATCAGAGCTGTTTCTTGTACTTCTACTGTAACTGTTACTTGAGTATGTATTGTAGATTGTGTACTCCACGGCCACGTCTGACCACCAGGGAGTCAAGAGTGAGTGAGTACACTCATCCATTTGCACTGATACACTTGTCCACAGAACTTATTCATCTTTGTAGTGGTTTGGGGAAATAGTACGGTGGTATTGCATATTTAAAGGGACCGCAAGGATTTTGTGCTGGTGGGTGGTGTCCGACCGATTGTGGTGGGCCGGTCTGGGCCATAAATGCCAGGGCCGATTTTTTTTCCCAGTTCAGCCCTGGTTCCTGTTGTATCAGAAACGTCTGGATTCCAGGGTTCGATGTCAAACTCCTCATCATATTGACTCCTGAACTTGCGATTTCCGCCATTTTACTCGGGATAAAAAATCTAAGACTTCATTAAAGACTTCAAGATGGCTACTCTGCGCATCAAGAATAAGTGAAAGCTGTAATAAGACTGTTTATTAGTGCTTTTGTATTATTTGTGTCTCATTAAATCAGTTGTACACACAGTACTGTCCAACGTCGATCAGTGGACAATGTTGCTACGAAGTTCGTATGTGCAAAATAGCATAGTTCATTGTTATCAACTGGTATTGTTGTCTAGAACAACAAAAAATGGTAACTTGTCTAGAACAACAAAGATGGGGTGAAAGGGGGGTTTTCGTGTTTTGTTTCTGAAATGCATTCAACTGGGATATGATGTCGTCCCAAGCGACAGATCCTGACCTCCAATACAAAACAAACGCATCATTACTGATGCTGAAAGTTGGTGACTGATGGGTACAGTGTCTCATGCAAATTCCCTGAGCTGCTGCAGAGTGAGGGAACTAATTGGTTTTTGTGGACGGTCTAGTGTGCTGAACCCATAACATCTACTGATGAGAGTGGACATGGGGTGGGGGAGGTCTGAGGGGTTACAACAGTTCGGTTGTTAACAGGGAGTATAGTCTGGGGGTGGAGGGGGATTTGGAAGACTGGGGGGTGTGGAGTGGAGGGGGTGAGTGAGTGGGGGTGAGGGTGGGGGAAAAGTAGGAGGAGCCTATGGAAATGCAGATGGCCCCCTTTGAATTATATTGGCAGCCATAACTTTGATGTGAGAAATAAGGGGATTTCATACAGACCAACTTTCACCACCCCTCCATCCCTCCATCCCCACATTTAATCCCCCTTCTCTTCTCTCTCTTTCTCTCTCCTTCACCTGACAAAACAGGCCCCCTAAAGAAGTCTCTTCTACTCCGGGACTCACCAGTCCTCCTCCTTCCACCCTACCCTCCTCATCACACTCTGATGGTCTCCTGCTGAGTAGGACTGAGCTGCTCCTACCTGCTGAGCTGGAGACCGTCACACCACCTCCGTACGGACCCCCGGCTCCTGCCCGGTGCGAAGGGCTCTGGACGGCCCTAGTCTGGGACTGATGGATGGAGCAGAACCACACGTTGCTTCGGTTGTGTTATTAGTATATTGGTGTGGCTGTGACATTGGGAGTCATAAAACAGTGTCCTAACTTCCTAACCAAAGGGCCCAGCACCATCATCTTTCTGTCTCTCTCTCTCTCTCTCTCTCCCTCTCTCTCTCTCTCCCTTTTAGTACAGTGCACTGTCCAAAGGGAACCAGTGTCTAATATATGAAGTGGTCTAGAAAGTGCAGAGTAGGCATATTGAATGCAGATAAAATAAATCACAGAGAAAGGAGGGTTCAATGAAGGGGCCAAGCTAATTAAATTATTTTTCCCATTTTGTACGAGAACATAATCCAGTGGGAGCTGCACGTTGAAAAGAGTTCTTTCCTTAGTCTGTTTCATGCATTTGATTCCTCACACCCGCCCCCCCCCCCCCTTCAATTTTTTTTTGTACGTGTGCAGAAGGTATGAGGGAGAGCGCTACACTTCAAGCTTTCAGAGCCTTTTGTGAGGATGACTGAGAGTTTGAGGCAGTTCAGGGCAAAGATGGAGAGATGGGGAGAGAGAGAGAAGAGAGGGAGCAAGAGAACAGAAGGAGAGGGAGCAGGAAAGTAAGTTGCAACGTTGAAAATAAGCATCCATGGTGGGAATGTAAAACCTAGCCCTGTGTCTTATGTAAGGACCCAGGGGTGCTCTTCCTCTTCGAGAGACAGAGGAGATGAAAGGAGAGGAGAGGAGCAGAGGGGAGAGGAGAAGGGGGGGGGCGGAGGGAGGAGAGGCGGGGAGGGGAGGGGAGGAGAGAAAAAGAGAGGAGAGCCGGGGGTGGGGGTGGGGTGGGGGGTCAGATGTTTCCTTCTGATAATAAGCAGCTGTGATGATCACTTCCAGACTCTGCTGATGCAGATTTAGCAGCAAGGCCAGAGGTTGAGCTCTCCTGAACCCCCTCTCCCATCTCTATCCCCTTACTTCCCTCTCTTTACTTACCCCTCTCCCTAACACCCCTCCCTCCCTCCTTCTACGAGACTCCTAGCCAAGCCAAGTCAGGAGACTCTAGGCCTAAATGTTATTTGCCAAATTAGATAGTGAGTGCTGTCCATGCTATTTAGAAGCTCCCTAGTGACTGAACAATGCTGCCGTGTGTTTTGGCTTGGTAGGGCTGACCAGGCCCTGCGCTCCAGTTGTGCTGAAGGGGTCAACAGGGACTCTGAGCAGAAGACGGACCGAGATGCAGTTACAGGGAAGAAGAGTGAGCTCTGCCATTAATTCCATCCTTCTAGCTGAGGGAGATCTGATCTAGCTGAGATGGAGGCAGAGAGAGCGGAAGAGTGTGTTTCTGTATATAGGTGAGTGTGGGGGGGGGGGGGGGGAGATTTAAAGAGAGGGGGGTAGAGAGAAGAGGGAGGAGCGAGTAAGAGAGAGAGCGAGAGAGAGAGAGAGAGAGAGAGAGAGAGAGAGAAAGAGGGCAGGGAAGAGTTAAGTGTGTTTCCTGGAGGAGTATAAATTAAAAGCGTCTTGTAATCACATTGCAGGAATGCAGTCAGTGTACACTGTTAAACACTCCCTAAGCCCTGGCTCCACTTCACTCTCTCAGCACTCAGCGCACAAAGACGCCTTTGTTCTCCCTGCTCTTGAAAAGCAGTGCTCTGTCACTGCCCTCTCTCTCTCTCTCTCCTCTCTCTTTCTCTCTCTCCTCTCTTTCTCTCTCTATCCCCTCTCTCTTTCTCTCTCCCCTTCTCTCTCTCCTCTCTTTCTCTCTCTGCTTCTCTCTCTCTCCCCTGTCTCTCTCTCTCTCTTCTCCCCCCGTCTCATCTCTCCAACTTCCTCTCTCTCTCTCTCTCCCTCTCTCTCTCTCTCTCTCTCTCTCTCTCTCTCTCTCTCTTTCTATTTCCTCTTTCCTCACTTTCCTCACCTGGCTTCTCAGTCCTCATCTCTCACACCAACTCCAAGAAATATCAGGAGTAAAGAGACCACAAGTAACCTGCATGTCGACTAAAAGAAAGAAATCTACCAACTGAATCTTAACAATATTGGCAGGCAGCCAAAGGCTCAGTGTAAACAAATCCACAGCATGGCCTAAAACAGGGTTTCTCCAGATGTACTACCCTGGAGATTTCCTCCCACCCCACTGACAGCCTTTTTTGGTTAACCACAGGTTTACGGTAAGTGAGCTGGAATTGGGGCAGAGAGGGTCCAGCTCTCTCAGGGCTCCAAGACCCTCCACCCTGACGAAAAAAAGATTTGCCCACCAGAAAGACGCACACACACACACACACATACACACAAACACTCACAAATAATGCACACAACACACACACACATGCACATATACAGTACACACATACACACACACACACACACATACACATACACACACACACACACACACACACACACACACACACATACATACACACACATGGCATCCCTTGTCCTCATCCCTCTCACTTCCCCAGTGTAGACACACTGGTCAAATGTTCTCACGAAATAGGCCTGTCTGACGGTACACCCTCCCTGGAAGGCACTCAGGAACAGTGCACTAAAGGGTTTCTCATGTCCCCAACCACACACACACACACACACACACACTCACACACACACACACACACACACACACACACACACACACACACACACACACACACACACACACACACACACACCGAAACACACACTCTCATGCTTGTCTCTTATGTAAAGGGCACCCAAATGCCATTGTTGCAGGTATCATGTACCATTTTTCGCACAGTTTGAAGCAATATAATAAGGATACTTGGTGCTGACTGAAGTGGTTCCTGGCCAAGATCTGCTTCAGCGTTCTCAACATGAGAGAGAGGTCCCCAGTAAGCCCTGTGGCTCCTACAGCAGCCGGCGTGTCTTATCCTGCCTCGCCATATTTACAGGACCTGGAGCGTGAAATCACGTCCATCATGTCTCATCAAGTCTGTCAGAGGAGAGGGCCTTCTGACGCAAGATGGCCTTGCACGACCGCACACATACACACGCACGCACACACACACACACACACACACACACACACACACACACACACACACACACACTTTCAACTCTGAACACAGGACTAACTGCCTCTCTGCAGGTTTTTCCCAGCAGGCCTCTTTCCCAGGGAGACAGGAAGTACTCAGACCTGCCCCAGCTTGCCTGAACCCTACACCTACGCCCGGGAGCAGAAGACGGACTGGGGGCAGACTACCTTCAGACACAGGAGCAGGAACATGGGGTTGGGTAAACTACACACAGAAGCAGGGGCTGGGGCTGGCTACACTGAGGCTGAGGCTAGGGCTGGGGCTGAGGCTGGCTATACTGGGGCTGAGGCTGGGGCTGGAGCTGGTTACACTGGAGCTGAGGCTAGGGCTGGGGCTGAGGCTGGCTATACTGGGGCTGAGGCTGGGGCTGGAGCTGGTTACACTAGGGCTGAGGCTAGGGCTGGGGCTGAGGCTGGGGCTGGAGCTGGTTACACTGGGGCTCCAGCCTCCACAGCTCCGGTATAATGCTTAGCGGGAGACAGATCTGTGTTATGTAGTAGTGGAAAGACACACTGATCATGTGGTGTTGCTCAGGAAAGATAGTTTCCCGCAGGTGTGTCCACCTCTCCCACACACTTCCAGTTCATTCCCATGGCAAAGTTGAGTGCACACACCTTTGAGTGTGTGTGTGTGTGTGTGTGTGTGTGTGTGAGAGAGAGAGAGAGAGAGAGAGAGAGCGAGCATCATGTAGTAGTAGAGAGCATCTAGAGAACATCAAGGCAAGGTGCAGAATCAAACTAATGATATCCGTGGCTCACTGCACATGGACACAGTGTTCCACTGGCAGTGTGACACACGCGCGCGCAGACACACACGCACACACACGCACACACACCCGCAATGCAATACCAATGAAAGAAATTAAGACGGTTTGAATGGTATTAAAAGCCACACACGAGAGAAAAGCAGCAGCAACATAGCAACGAGATATTATCCGGTAAAACAAAACAAGACGCCAGAACACAATGTGCGCCGTGTGAAGTCATCTCTGAGTTCCGTACACCAAGAACCGTGTTGAAAGAACGGGATTGATGGGGGAGCTCAGTCTCTAAGCTCTAGCTTTAGGGCTTGAGGCCGAGTCTGAAAGCCATCTTACTGTAATCAGACTGAACTGCGGGGAACTGTCTATTCAAGCCGGCCTATGTATGTTATACGTACATGGGTTACGCAAGCCTGGGCGTGCATCATGCAAGCAGACATAAAGGGTGTCTGTGTGGCGAAGACTCGTCTCCATGCTTCCTGATGAGAACATCATGTTCTCTGCATGGTCAGGGTCCATGTTGTTTGTCACCGCCTGGTGAGAAATTAAATGGAAGCAGAGCGTAGGCTCTGTGTGTTTGTGCGTGTGTGTGTGTGTGTACAGTTTATGTGTGTGCGTGTGTCCAAGGGCCAATCAGAGGTAAAGGGTGAAGTCACTGTCTCAGTCCGCTGTCAGAGCTTGGGTCAGGGGTCGAAGGTCAGGTCACTGACCTCCTCAATCCTACCCTGGAGGGACAAACAGAGCATGACAAACTACAGGACCTGTCTCTATCTTTACCTGCTCTATCTGTATGTGTGTGTGTGTGTGTGTGTGTGTGTGTGTGTACTGTGTATCTTATTGCAGAGAGACTGGTAGAGTGTTATGTGACCATTCAGGTTCTGTTCCTGAGGTCTCCAGGTCTCTCACACGGAACTGGCCTCACACCTTTGGTCTGCCAG
>NC_140238.1:14057613-14090113 GCF_949987555.1 Borostomias antarcticus
AATGGCCGTGGCAAAACGGCTCAAGAGCACCCCCTGGAAAATTTTAAATGGCGAGCCCCACCTTTCAGTTTGATGTAGGCGAACGAAATTCGGTGGGCATATGTGGACACACTAACATGTCTCTTGGAGCTATACCCAACATGCAACAGGAAGTCAGCCATTTTGTTCTTAATGTGCCATTTTCCCTTGTTTTTACCATTTCCATGCCTCGTACTTTAACGAACTCCTCCTACAGATTTCATCCGATCAACTTCATATTCGGTCAGCTTCATCTTAAGACCTTTGTGATCAAAAGTTATCAAAAAATTTAGTTTTCACCAAACACACTTGCTGTGGCGCCCCGCCAAATTTTGACATTTCAGGAACAGAAACAGAACAGGAAGTCCTCATAACTCCTCCATTCATTATCCAATTTGTCCGATATTTCTCACGCTTCATGAAGGTTCTGTCCTGAACACATGTATGTGTCAGTATTGCGTCATACTTATAGCGCCACCTACTGGTGAAACAGGAAGCCCTCAAAACTCCTACATACTGTACGTTATCCGATTTACTCCAAATTGCTCATGCTTGATGAAGGTCGCATCTTGAACACATCTGTAAGTCAGTATTGCGTCATACCTACAGCATCATCTACTGGTAAAACAGGAAGTCCTCATAACTCCTACATACGTTATCCGATTTACTCCAAATTGCTCAGGGTTGACGAAGGTCGCATCCTGAACACATCTGTGCGTCAGCATTGAGTCATACTTATAGCGCCACCTACTGCTTACAGGAAGTCCTAATAACTCCTATATACATTATCCGATTTACACCAAATTGCTCACACTTGATGAAGGTTGCATCCTGAACACATCTGTGTGTCAGCATTGAGTCATACTTATAGCGCCACCTACTGCTTACAGGAAGTCCTCATAATTCCTACATACATTATGCAATTTACCCCAAATTGCTCACGGTTGATGAAGGTCGTGTCCTGAACACATCTGTAGGTCAGTATTGAGTCATACTTATAGCACCGCCTACAGGTCAAGCAGGAAGTCATTATAACTCCTACATACATTGTCCGATTTACACAACATTTCTCACGCTTCATCAAGGTGCCGTCCTGAACACATCTATGCATCGGTATTGAGTCACGCTTAGAGCGCCACCTACTGGTGACAGGAAGTTTCTCTCTGTACTGGACACCGAAATAGCACACCCTTTAACGGCGCCGCACCCCGACACGCGTGGGGTAGGAGGGCCCGCTCACTGCTGCTCGCAGCCCTAGTTCTGAATGGTATTTTCAGCAAAAATACCCAAAGACATGTTTTGGGGACCCCATATTACATTGTTGAAAATTAGCATAATAAGACACCTTTAAGGAAACCTGGTGTTGATGGCACACCCTTCAATTATTAGGTGTGTTTTTAATCATTGTGGTGTGTGTGTGTGTGTGTGTGCACGTGCATGCCTGCGTGAGTATGTGTGTGAGTGTGTGTATCTGTGTGTGAATACGTGTGTGTAGATATGAGTGTATATGTGTATGTGTGTGTGCGTGTGCACATGCATGCCTGTGCGAGTATGTGTGTGAGTGTGTGTGTGTGAAAATGTGTGTAAATATGAGTGTGTGTGTGTGTGTGTGTGTGTGTGTGTGTGTATGTGTTTATGTTTGTGAGTGGGTTGATCTGTGGTTGCTCTGAGTCAGTCCTTATCTCCTCCCCAGGCCTCAGTGCCAGCTGAGCAGGGATCATTGTGAAATCTTGTTTATAACTCACACAAAGAAATGATACACAAGTGTTTATCTCAGGGGTGACTGTGTGCACGCACATGTGTGTGTGTGTGTGTGCACGCGCATGTCTGTGATAGGTCAGTGTAAGCATTCTATCATAACTTGAATTATTATGTTTAAACATAGCTGACATGCTCTCACTGGGCTGGTTTCATATCAAGTGTCAGCAAGTTTGCTCCGTTGGCTATTTTAATGTTCATATTAAAGTCTGTCTTAGAGGATGTCTTCAAACCTCACATTTCAAACTACTTTCTTATTTAACTGCTGTATCTGTGAGGTAATATTATATCACTTGTTTATATTGAAAGACGTTATTCGCTCTTACTCCGATTAGTGTGCATGAGTGGATAGTGTGCGTGTGTGTGTGTGTGTGTGTGTGTGAGAGAGAGAGAGAGCGAAGTCAGTTGTCCACAGTGAAACTGAAAAATCTGTTGGAGACCTGAGAATATCTCTCGACATGAAAGGCTTCAGGAAACAGATGCTTCACTGAGAGTTGTGAGAAGAGAGTTACTATCTAAAGGTGACCTCACAATGACACGAAACCTAATTCATCTACTATTACTCATTGCTCTCACACACCCACACATTCTCCTGCATATCCACACTCCCCCACCCCACATGCTCTCTCTCTCACACACGCACACACACACACACACACACACACACACACACACACACACACAAATGAATGTAATGGTTTGATTATGCCAGGGGTCCTGTCATTTTGTACGCATTCTAAGTGTCAAAGAGGAGTCAGCCTTGTTCGGTCTCCTCTTCCTGTGTCTCTGTGTCATGCATCTGCAGCTGGCACATCAGTCTTAGAATATTCCTTTTCCTCACGGATCCCCCGGAAAAACACAGACAGCAGTTAAACATGTCAATTAGACCGTGAATAAAGAATGGGAAAATACTGGACAGGTGTCGAATAAAAACAGCTCTGTCCTAGCGGTGGCCAATTATGTGCAGGGTGGGTTTCGGGGCAGGAAGCGTTTGCTGCTGGAGAGAAAGCCGGAGGAGCGCCTCGACTCGCTGGACCAGAAACCCCGAAACATAAGGACGGGGTGTTGCGCCGCATGCTCTCTGATTGGTTGTTTTCATCTCCCTGTTCCATTGGCCCGGCTCGGTCCAGCCTGGCTCAGCTTGTTGTGAGGAAGTCGTCACCGTGCCATCGGGGCAGAGATCAGACGTGTTCAGTGAGAGAAGAGTGGCCGCTGTTTGTTCTTCTGTCACAGAAAGAGGAGTGGAAGGGTGTTTCCACAACCTGTCAGGCAGCCATCTCCCACGCCTCCTCCTCCTCACCTTGATTCCTCTTCTCAAAATGTTTTTTCTTTTTTTTTTGGTCTTTCTCTCACTCCTTCTTTTAGGTCAAGGGTTGGCCACTTAGCCTGAAGAAAAAAAACATGTGACACTGGATACTGGCAGGCTAATGGTCATGACTAGGTGAGCAGTGTGTCATGTCCTAGGCTGGGTAGATAACAGCTCTGAGGCTGTCAGCTGCACGGTGACTGGGTTAAGTCCACAGGATCAGGGAGGGGCGGGGCCTGCTGGCTTACTGACCTGCAATCAGTCTCCTTCTGACATTTACAGCCACTATAGGGCCAGATAAAGAACCAGTTCATTAGCTTTAAGCCATAGTTATGCATGAAAGAAACTGCAGGCACCAGCTTGACAGTGGTAAAGCAGAAAGCGTCTCTTATGATTCACTCTGTTTCTAATTGAGTATTTATCCACAGTATACCGGACCAATACCATGTCCCACAGAGTTCAGCCATGCAGGCTCGAAGGAATCTACACAATCAATCTCTGGTGACAAACCTGCATCTGGATAGCCCCTAACCCAGGGGGCAGGAACCCCATTTGTCTCCTTGACTACTCATCGTTGGCTCCCACACAAATGTGGAATTGGTAATACAATAGTACATAGTAGCCTAATACCAAACCGCTGATAATATCAGGCTGAGTAAACAGATAAACAAGGCAGACTTTTTTTCTTGGTTGCTCTGCCTCCCCTGCTTCACTCTTGACCTAGCTCTCGTTAGGTGATAAATTACCCCTTTCACGTCACCTGTCACACACACACACACACACACACACAAACACACACTCACACACACTCACACACACTCACACACACACAAACACACACACAAATATGCACACACAAACACATGCAAACATGCACACACACAAACACACACAACACACACACACACGCACACACACACACACACACACACACACACACACACACACACACACACACAGAGAGAGAGTGGCCACTGATACAGGATCTCAGCTGCAGTCACTGCCAGTGATAAGGGAAAATTGCCGAGTTAGCACACCGAGTGCTGTTTGCTCTCTCCTTTCTCAAACAGAGCTAACCACTCCTAATAGGACTAGGCTATTTGCTGTAGACTCTCTTGCTCAACTTTAGTTTAGTGTCATCTAAACACTGGATCGAAACATATTCTTTATACTGTTGTTTTTTGTTTTACCATGCCAGTCAGTCATGGAAAGTCAGACTGTGATGCAACGATGGAAGGCTTAGGCCTGCTGTGCATCACCACCACCAGATGAAAAGCTGCATGAGCACAAGCACCCCCTCCACCCCCGGTCTTGTCCTCTGAGGTTTAGAGAACCACTTCCTGGTACGCTTTTCAGATGCCTCTCTACATATGTGCCTCACAAACAGGAAACAGCCCTCTCTCACATCACGCACCATACATGCATGCACATGTAAGCTACCTCCGCTGAAAAGGTGCTGGCGGAAAGCATGTTTTCGGTGAGCACAAGCACGACTTGGTGAGCACCTGGCTCGATTTGAATAGTGGCATGTTCCCAGCGTAAGAGAGGCGTAAAGATGAGTTTAGGGTGATTATCATAACCTGACATGTTGTTAGCTTCGCCCCAGCGATTGCGCAGAGGTAATGTTTTCGGTGGCGTGTGTTTGTACATCCGTCCGTCCGTCCGTTAGTAGGATTACACAAAAACTACTAGACCGACTCATGAAACACAGTGGAAGGGAGTGACATGGGACAACTTAGCACACATTACATTTTGGAGCGGATCCGAATCACGGGGCGAGTCCATGAGCCGCCCAAACATGGCCGACCATTCACCACCTTTCATTTTTTGGACTAGGATTATACTACCAGACCGATTTTCATGAAACTTGTGGAGGACTGTAGCATGGGCCAACTTCGAGCTTTTTAAATTTTAGAGCATATTCAAATTACGGGGCGGGTCCACGAACTGCCCAAACATGTCCGACCATTCACCTCCATTCATTTATTGGATTTAGGCTCATCATTGTCAATGGGGAGAATTAAAAGGGTAATATCTCATGGGAAGGTCACAGAGACACAAAGTTTGGACTGGCATAAAGCTCTTGACCTAACGAATGCAACAATACCAAACATGTCCTGCTCGCACGCGCGTGTACACGCAGAGCCACGAAATGCATTCATGCGCGGAGGTCTGTGCTCTCTGAGCAACATTTCTGGGGAGGGAGGGGGGCGGGCGGCGGGGAACACAGGAACCAGACGATCCATCAGAGGCAACAGGCTTGAATCTGAGAAACAAGAGGGCCCATATGGGTCAACTGCGCCGGGGTCAGCACCTTCCATTGTATGAGAGCAGTTCCTTCTCCGGCTCTTTATGTAACTGGAGAGAATATAAACATTGGCCGACTGACTGACTTGACTGAACGGCCCAGAACCTGCTGCTGCTCACAGCTGGGCGGTGGAGGGGATGGTGAGAGGACAGAGATGTGTGGAAAGGAAAAAGTATCATTATTACTGCAGTGCACGGTGTCTAAGTAAGCCATAACCCCCCCCCGCCTCCATCCTACCAGTATTCTCTTTCTTTCTGCTTTAGTAGTCAAGTACCTTCCTTCTACCTCGTGTGGCCGTGATATAATATCACACAGACTATTCCTAGAACAGCAGCCTGTCTGGTCAGCTGTATTGATCTGATCAGTGTTAGGGGGAGTGACCGCAGCCTGATATCAGTGTGTGTAATCAAACCAGCTCCATCAGTTGGACCATTCACAGGTCAATACCCCCCCTGGTCTCCCACCAGTCCACCAATCACAGCGCAGCTCAGTGAGACTCCCTCGTGGACCAAACTCGTCCACTGCTTGATGCCACCCAGAACCTTCTCTGCACACACATCTAATAGAGTAGGCAGCAGAGATCAATGTTTTTCAATCTGTGCTTCATACTAGGCAGCCATCTTGTGTGATTATCTTTGTGTGAGTTAGCAAAGAGGCATAGATATAGGCTTCATTATCTGGTGGAAAGTGGATCAAGAGCACATGAAAAAAATTATATAAACAAGTGTTGCATTTTCAAAAATATGGGGTTTATTGGTCTTAACTGCAATCAAACAATTACAAAACAGAAATCAGTTTTATATAAACTCACATGGAAATGACTGTAGTGAAAAAAAACATGGCTGGAAAAATACATTCAAAGTTTACTTTCTTTGTGTCAATCCTTTTCACCTCTTAGTAGACATGGAACAAGTGACTTTAAAATCCTCCATTATCAACAGCCTCAGCTGCGTGGAATGTATTGAAAGAGGCACTTTAGACGGCACGGTTGGGGGCCATATGCAAGTGCATCATCAAACATCCAATCAAAATACAAATCCTTTCCTCAGGCCATTTGGTCACAGCTCTGGCTTAAGGTTGGTGAGTGGGACTGTTCAGACCTCTGGGGTCTGGGTCCCTGTGTCATTATTTTACTGGCAGAAGCCTTTAAGATAACCGCTCCACGGACTCAACTCAACTGACTCAACTCATAAGAACTTCCTAAACTCAACATGGATGTGAAAGTACACATGGTGACACATCACGTTACAGCTCTTCCTGTTTATTATTGAGAGAGAGAGAGAGAGAGATGGCCTGTCTTTTTACAGAGAGCCGCACCTAATCTGATGAGTTTGAAAGTTGTAATATACTGTAGTTGTTTTAACAGTGAAGTAGCTGTTTGTCAGGAGATCAGACAAAAATAGTTTTGGAATCAGAAAGGAGTTCTGGAATGCATTATGCAGAAGATTGCAGTCCAATAATGGGGAAAAGAGAACCCAAAAAAGAAAGGAACATTCTACAATAAATAATCAAAACGCAAAACTTTTTTGTTTTTGCTTTAAATTAAGTTTCATTTTGACAAAGTGTAGTTGCAAACAAAAGTCATTGTAGTACAATATATTAAACTGTGAAAAAAGGAAACTGACAAAACGTCTTCACAATCTTTAGATTAATACGGAAGATCATAATTTAACATAAAAGAAAATATATATTCTATTGTTTCATTATCCAGATAAATACAAATCAAAATTAACAAAAAAATGCATATGATCACCAATAAATATGTTTCGATAAGTTAAATAAGCAGTGACAAGCGAAACCTTCTGTTCGGAAAGTTTTTCAAACAATAATAATAATCATAATAATAACAACATTAATAAAAAATAATTATAAAAAAAACAAGGAAGAAGAAAGGGGATGTGAAGGGTACAAGATGCTCCTCAGAGCCAAATTCTACAGGGGAAATAGTAAAGTAGGATAGCTTGGTGATCTGATCTCAAGTTGCAGGATGTCCCAACTGCACCCTGGGAATGCTGGAAATCCCCGCTGCCCACGGATCGGCAGGGATGGGGGCGGGGTCGAGAAGAGGAGCCAGAGAGAGTCTTTAAAGGTTTAATAACTAGATAAACGTCAAGATTTCCTTCCCAAAACAGCCAGTGACCAGCAACAGGAGGTGAAACCCAAGGGAACATAACCAACTTCCAGTTCCAAGTCCGTCCCGCCGACTCTACCAGTCCACTATTACATAAGACCGGGCCCTAGATGAACCGTGACAGGGGCTACGAGGAAGAACCAAAACAAACACAAACAGTAGTCCATTCACCCTAGCACATGCAGAAACCGCCCAGGCACTTTAAAACTAGTCATATCGTTCATGTTTTTTCTTTTTCTGAGCTCAGTCTTGTAAAAACGGCTGTGATTGATCTACAGCTACGTTAGCGAGCACCTTCTAGCTAGCTTGGAGGAAGTGGTATCGTCGCGGGGGGAATAGTGCAAAGCACTCCCTGTGCCTAGAGCCACTTGCACTGCTACACATTCAACAAAGAAAAAAAAAAAGGCAAGCGGCACCTGGCGTTTATAAGTCACTTTTTTTCTGACACCGTTTTCATTGTTCAATTTCCTCATGTTGTTTTTTTGGCACTATGACACATGATGGTGGGGTGCTATAGAAGAGTGGAGGACAAGGATAAACAGGACCGAAACTGTCCTGATTTCCCTTAATTCATCATCATCCTCATCTCACTAACTAGGCACTAACATGGTCTGGTGTTGGGCAAGAGTGGGGTTTGGGTGTGGGGTTGTCAGGGCTGTGGGGGAGGGGTTGGGTGCGGGGGGCTTGGCGTTGGATTGGGGGTGGGGGAGGGTCGTAGAGGGGACAGGGAAGCAGGTGGGGGGGGGGGGGGGGGGGTGGAAGTGCCATATTCTCCGTCATAAGTTAAGGCGCTGGCGAACGGATGGCCGCCTCAGTCGTCCGAGATGGAGAGGCGGCTGAAGATGGGGAGGCGGCGGTTGGTGTCGAGGCCTGGGGACTCGGAGCCGCTCAGGCTGCCCCCGGAGCTGCTCTGGTAGCCCTCCTGGTCCGACAGAGAGTCAGGGGGGCTGGACGGACCCTCGTACAGCTGAGGTGACATGGGCCTGAAGAAGTAAGGGGTGCTTGGCGGGGACGGGGGCACCGGGGCGCCAGGGTCGGCGCCGGGGGGTCCTCCCCCTCCCACTCCTCCTCCGAGGCTGGGGCCGAACAGGTTGGCCAGCTCCTGGCTAGAGTAGGTGAAGGGGTTGCTGCTGGGCCACTCGGGCAGCTCGTCGGGCGAGAACATGGGTGGTGGGGTGACGGAGGTGGGGCTGTCCCGCCGCTGGCCCCCGCTGCTGGAGAAGCCGGCGAAGCTGTAGCTGTGCTGCAGACGGGGACGCTCCATCTTGTTGGAGGGGGAGAGAGGGGAGGGGGCGGCCGGCGGGGGTCCGCGGCGCTCCTCGGCGTTGTGGATGAAGTGGCAGCGTGGGCCGTAGGGGCAGAAGCCGATGGTGTGGAACGTGCGGCAGAGCTCCGTCTTGTACTTGGGGTGGCGGCTGAGGCTGCGCAGCTCGTGGACGCCGTGGGCGAACTGGCACTTGTCGCCGTACTTGCAGGCGCCGTTCTCCTCAAAGGGCCGGCACAGCTCCGTCTTGTACCGGCTGGAGTTCACCTGGCCGCCGGTGGGGCTGGCGGGCCCGCCGCCCAGGCACTTCTGCAGCAGCCGCTCGCCCGTCTCCGAGAAGGAGCGGTCCCTCATGCGGTTCTCCTTGTTGCAGAGGGCGCTGCCCAGGCCCGAGGTCAGCGAGCCGGGTTCGGCCTTCAGGCTGTTCAGGAACTGGTTCTGGTTGAACTTGGAGTTCGGCAGGGTCACCGAATGCCGCCGCTGGTAGACCCCTCCCACAGAGGGCGTCCCCACCGCCTTCCTGTCCAGCAGGGGTCCGGTGGGCGGGGATATGGGCACATTGGTGCCAGTGCAAGGGATAGACATGGGGTGGTGGGGGGCGCCCAGGATGTTGTTGTTGTAGTTTAGCATTTTATTGTTCTGCAAAAAGACAAAAAGAAGACAAATGAAACGACAGATGAAACTGCTTTCGATATCGTGTGCACATTTCTGTAGCCTAAGTGCTGGTTACATCATATCGGACACAATAGACACTAGTCAATCTGTGGCTTTAACGGAGGGGGAGAAATAACATAAGTAGGAGTCCACGGCTGGATGAGCAGCCCATGTTGGGAGAGCGGACCCAGGCCCATAGAACAACAGCTGGTTTGGCAAGCTACCCCTCTGAGGAATGTGTGCCTGCTTAGTAAGTGGAGCACAGAAGCGCCTGAGAGGGCAGCAGGGCTGGTGCTGGTTACAAAGAAGCTGCATCTCTTTCAAACAGAATGAAAGCATTTCAAGCTTCCCCTCTAGAAAATACACAGAGGTTATGCTGCTCTTTTAATTAGTAAGTTATTGGTTCATGTGACTGACGACTTCAGAAAGAATGCCTTGCTCCAATATCCGAAAATAATTACTCAGATTTGATAATAGTTCAGTACGCTACTAGGATTATATTGATACATTAAGTTGAGGCTTTTAGCCATGTCAGTCTACTGAAAAACTGCCAGTCAGTATTGTGACCATCACTGAATTAACTGCTAGGAACGAGCAGGCAATGGTTTACATTTCAATTAGAAACCCAACACACTTCAGAAAGACACGATCCTGTAACTCAGCAGCAGGTCCTAGTCAACAAGTGGCAATGCACTCTCACACTATGGAATGAAAGTAAATGGCTAGATCAGGTATAATATTATATATATATATATATATATATATATATATATAGGCTATTTTTGATCCTATATATGATCATACGAGGCGCTATTCATGCACTTGTGGTAGGTTAAACCTTATTCCAAGTTGTGAAAATGTATGTAGCCAAGTTTTGTACAACGAGGCACCAGTTTACAGGATTAGGCTAACGTTACTAGCACGCTAACTTTAGTATAAGTAACTATGCGATGCTATGACGAGCAGCAAAGTTGCCTAAGAGAATATGAGAAATTGGGCAAGTAGCCTAATGTGAATGAGTAAGACAGACATTCTCTAAAAAGACGTAGCCGGTTACTTATCATGCATATCAACGATTGTATAAATGTCTCAAATCACAGCAGCCTGAATGAATCGAAGTGAAGTGCAATGATGGATGGGCGCAACACCGCAGTGCTGGGCCCGTGTAGAGCAACATGCACACTCCACCACCATGCAACTCAATTTCTGCCAAGTTCCTTTTAGCTATATGGCTACCAGATCAGTTTGCATTTGGATTTCTCGCTAGACAAAACCAAGCAATAAACTTGTAATAATCTATAAGCCGTCTGCGTTACCTATAAAAGTGCATCACTTTCGCGGATAAAGATGTCAAGATAAAGTCAAAAGTAGCCTAGTCTTTAGAAAACAACATTCCTGCACTACTGTTGCTATATCTAACGTCACATGGCTGACGTAATTCAAAAACCTAAACTAACAAAGCATTTTAAAAACTTTTCTTTTACCTTGTTCATTACTTCGTTGAAGTCGAAGAAAGGCGACACCACCGCTGTGGTCATCTTGGCTCCGAAGAGAATAAAATTAAGAGTTGTTCAAGCGTGTGTTATGGATCGCAGTTGTGGGTTCTGATTTGTATATACTTCTGGCCCTACAGAACACCCCCTCTGCCCTACTCTAGCCCGATGCATTTCCTTTATAATAGCGGGCAGGAGGAGCCTAGCTGGGGACTGGCTGGGCGTTCCCTTGCAGAGAACTTTGTTGCCCCCCACAGAACTTGCACCAGTTGCCAGTTGGTTGGAGTTACACTGTTGCACACTCGTTCGTTCATGTTGCACTCTTGGCTCTGGAACAGAATCGATCATTCAAGAATTACAATCTTCACTTAAAATAGCTCATGCCAGCTTGGAAAAGTAGCCCACATTTGTTTCTTTGGCATGCCTTCGCCGTATGATCTCATGGGAATTCATGAAAAAAAATCAATCATTTAACATTTATGAAATTATTGTGTGAGAGCCTGGGACTGCTTTTAAGGCAGTAGGCTACTCCCATTCTTGTATGTAGGCTAGTACTGGTATGCTGAGAGAGTCTGGACTTGTTTGCTTACAGGCTCGCTTACTACTGCAGTGTCCTCGGGCTTCTTCCAGTGATCACCAACTCTGTAATTAATTTACCTTTAATTGTCGGACTGAAACGTCACTTGCGGGACTTTCCGGTGGATACGAGCAGGCAGGATTGATTTAACTCTGTAGCTCAATCAGCCTTGCAGGCTGTGGTTAACTTTACTGTGATAACCTTCTTTTTTTTTTTTTTTTTTAGCTTTTATGTTTTCAGATTTTGGCTGTTTTGGCGATGGAGGGAAAAGCCCTGCACTGACTTGAGGTCTAAATATTCAGCTCTAACTCTAAATTGTAACAAACAATATTATATTTGGATGCATTAGGCTACTTAAGTGCAACAAACAGCATGTTTACATAGCTCCCCTTCTGTCACCACCAGGGAAGTAGAGGTAATACTGAGATACCTGACACCACCACAGTGATCTCACTAAGTTCAGCCACGGTCCTTCACAATGCTGGGGCCTGTATGAACCAGAACCAGCAGGGTGTGTAACCGATCCAACATCCATTGTGGTCCTCCCTGAGCCACCACCTCAAACCCATGACAGAGCAGCCATGGGCCATGTGCAGAGTCAATGTCAGGGTTAGGTTGCAAAAGAAGAAGAAGACGGGAGGAGGAGGAAAAAGAGAAAGCAGGGTCGACGAGAAGAAAAGAAGTTGTTAAAGAAGTTGGACGAGGGGGGACGGTGAGATGGGGAGATTTATGGGGGACGTTTATTACTACATAGAACTGCCCCAGGGAGCTGAGGAGAGAGGGGCGGAGAGAGAGAGAGGGAGAGAGAGAGAGAGGGCCAAAACATTCCCTTTTCCTCCTCCTTTCTTCTCCAGTACCAGGTGCCACGCAGGGGGTGGAGGTCCTTTGTTGGATACTCGAAGGTACCGTATACAGATGATGTGATGATGACGGTCAAGACGACAGGCCCGCTCTGAACCTGAATTATTTGAATCCGCTGAAGAGATCGTACACTAAACAGAGCTCCAGTCCCCCAGCTCGCCTAGGGAGTCTGCTGGTAGTCAGGAGTGACTGGAGCTATTTTCGACCTAGTGAAACAGAGGGAGGGTGTGTGTTTTAACATTAAAGGAGTTTTTACGAGTTAGGAGGCTGTATGGAGTGATCCCCAACCCCCTTCCCCCCGGAGTGTTTGTGCAGATGACAGGATGGAATGACTGAGCTGCTGCAGATATCGTCTGAAGTTCAAAGGGGCTGTTGCTGATTGATTAAGTGGATCAGATCCATTGTCTCCCCTGAGGACCTGGCTACAAGAGGGAAGGGGCGGGAGACTCACTGTATTTCCCAGACCAACGGCAATCCCTTACAGGCATGGAATGGTTGTTAGTGCCCTTATCGTGTCACACTTTTATTATCATCCACTACAACATACTTTACCGGCTCGGGGCCTTGTGGATCATGTTCTACCTACCCACCTACCTAAATACCTACCTACACACCTACCTACTGTACCTACCCACCTACCTACCTACCTACCTACCTATCTACCTACCTACCAACCCACCTACCAACCCACCTACCAATCTACCCACCTACTGTACCTACCTACCTACCTACCTACAGTACATGTATCTACTTACCTACCTATCTACCCAACTACGTACCTACCTACCTACCTACCTACCTACCTACCTACCTACCTACCTACGTGTACCTACCTACCTACCCATCTACCCACCTACTTTACCTACCTACTTACCTACCTACCTACATGTACCTACCTAACTTCCCACCTACCTACCTGCCTACATGTACCTACCTACATACTCACCCACCCATCTACCTACCTATCCGCCTGCCTTACTTCCTTCGTACCTACCCACCTACCTACCTACCTACCCACCCACTTACCCACCTACATACATGTACATATCTACCCATCTATCTGCCTACCTAATTACCCACCTTCCCACCCACTTACCTACCTACCTACCTACCTACCTACCTATTTAGTATTTATCCTGCCTGCCTGCCTGCCTGCCTGCCTGCCTGCCTTCCTTCCTTCCTTCCTTCCTTCCTTCCTTCCTTCCTTCCTTCCTTCCTTCCTTCCTTCCTTCCTACCTACCTACACACCCACCTACATACATGTGCATACCTACCCACCTATCTACCTACTTACCCACATACCCTCCCACTTGCCTACCTACCTACCCACCTACCTACCTATGTGTACCTACCTACCTACCTACCAACCTATATACAAACCTACCTACCTACCCACCTACCTACATGTACCTACCTACCCAGCTATCCACCTATCTACTTACCTACCTACGTACCTATCTACCTACCTACCTACCTACCTACCTACCTACCTAGCTACTGTATCTACCTACCTATCCACCTACCTACCTACCTACCTGCCTTCCTTCCTTGCTTCCTTCCTACCTACTTACCTATCCACCCAACTCCCTACATACCTACCTACCTACAGGTACCTACCAACCAACCTACCTACCTACATGTAGCTAACTACCAACCTACCTACTTACCAACCTACCTACCTACCTACCTACCTACCTACCTATGTACCTACCTACCTACCTACCTACATGTACGTTCCTACCTACCTACCCACCTACATGTTCCTACCTACCTACCTACATGTACCTACCTACCCACCTCCCTAAATACCTACCTTCCCACCTACCTGCCCACCTACATGTATCTACCTACCTATCTACCCACTCACCTACCTATCCACCCACAGACCTACCTACCTACCTGCCTTCCTACCAACCTACCTACCTACCCACCCAACCACATACCTACCCACCTACCTACCTACCTTCCTACCTACCTACCTACCCACCCACCCAACCACATACCTACCCACCTACCTACCTACCTACCTACCTACCTACCTACCTACCTACCTACCTACTTAACTACCCACCTACCTGCCTATCTACCTACCTACCTACCTACCTACCTACCTACCTACCTACCTACCTATCTATCTATCTATCTACCTACCTACCTACCTACCTACCTACCTATCTACCAACCTATCTACCAACCTATCTACCTACCTATCTACCTACCTAGCTACCTTATCTACCTTCCTACCCACCTATCCACCTACTCCACTATCAACCTACCTTCCTACCTACACACCCACCTACACACATGTACATACATACCCACATATCTACCTATCTACTTACCCATGTACCCACCCACTTACCTATCTACCTACCTACCTACCTACCTACCTACCTACCTACCCAGCTACCTACTGATCTACCCACCTACCTGCCTACCTGCCTACCTACCTACCTACCTACCTACCTACCTACCTACTCACGTATCTACCTACCTACAGTACATTACCTACCTACCTATCTATCTATCTATCTATCTATCGATCGATCGATCGATCGACCTGCCTTCCTTCCTTCCTTCCTTCCTTCCTTCCTTCCTTCCTTCCTTCCTTCCTTCCTTCCTTCCTTCCTTCCTTCCTTCCTACCTACCCACCCACCCAACTCCCTACCTACCTACATGTACCTACCTACCTACCTACCTACCCACTTACATGGTCCTACCTACCTACCTACCTTCCCACCTACCTCCCCACCTACATATATCGACCTACCTATCCACCCACCAACCTACCTACCTACCTGCCTTCCTACCAACATAGCTACCCACCTACCTACCTATCTACCCATCTACCTACTTATCTACCCACCTACCCACTTACCTGCGTACCTACCTACCTATCTACCCAGCTACCTACTTATCTACCCACCTATCCGCTTACCTACCTACCTACCTACCTACCTACCTACCTACCTACCTACCTACCTACCTACCTACCTACCTATCTACCTACCTATCCACCTATCTACCTATCTACCTACCTACCTACATGTACCTACCTACCTACCTACCTACCTACCCACTTACATGGTCCTACCTACCTACCTACCTTCCCACCTACCTCCCCACCTACATATATCGACCTACCTATCCACCCACCAACCTACCTACCTACCTGCCTTCCTACCAACATAGCTACCCACCTACCTACCTATCTACCCATCTACCTACTTATCTACCCACCTACCCACTTACCTGCGTACCTACCTACCTATCTACCCAGCTACCTACTTATCTACCCACCTATCCGCTTACCTACCTACCTACCTACCTACCTACCTACCTACCTACCTACCTACCTACCTACCTACCTATCTACCTACCTATCCACCTATCTACCTATCTACCTACCTACCTACATGTACCTACCTACCTACCTACCTACCTACCCACTTACATGGTCCTACCTACCTACCTACCTTCCCACCTACCTCCCCACCTACATATATCGACCTACCTATCCACCCACCAACCTACCTACCTACCTGCCTTCCTACCAACATAGCTACCCACCTACCTACCTATCTACCCATCTACCTACTTATCTACCCACCTACCCACTTACCTGCGTACCTACCTACCTCTCTACCCAGCTACCTACTTATCTACCCACCTATCCGCTTACCTACCTACCTACCTACCTATCTACCTACCTATCTACCTATCCACCTATCTACCTATCTACCTATCTACCTACCTACCTACATGCACCTACCTACCTACCTACCTACCTACCTACCTACCTACCTACCAACCTACCAACCTACCAACCTACCAACCTACCTATCTACTTACCTACCTACCCACCTATCTGTGTATGTTGTTGACAACCCCAGGCGCAGACCCAGATCCCCCTGAATCCTGGTCCTCGCCGTCCTGCATTCCTGCTCAGAGTTCAGTGTCGGGAGACTGCAGAAGCTGGGGTTGGATGGGGCTCTTTGCCCTTTGTTGGAGCTGTGACAACTCTTCCTTTAGCCAGACAGCCATGCCATGTCATCATCTTGAATCCTCGAACGCACACACACACACACACACACACACACACACACACACACACACACACACACACACACACACACACACACACACACATAGAGTCCCTCCCTAGCTTCAGGTCAAGGCTGTGTTTCCCCGCAGTAGGGTGTATCGGTCCTCCTAAAGCAGAGACAGGCTCTCTGTTCTCCAGGCCCTGAGGACGGTCTTGATCTTATCCCCCTGCCTTGTGCAGGGATCCCTTCTGTAGGGAGGACGGGGTCGAGGCCCGGACTGGCTGATAATGTTCTGCTGGTATGAAGGGGGGTGATTAAACTACAGACATTTGAACTGAGATGAAAGAAGATGTAGAATAACAGCAAACTAGATGTTATCTGTGAAGGAAACTGCTTGTGTTTTCCTCAGATGAGAGCCACGGCAGCTGTCAAGTTCCCTGTTTCAGCCTGTAGAGGGGGTGCTTTTAACTTTTCCGCATCCCCTTCATTTTCTGTAATGCCTTTCTCTTCACTTTCTTATTGCTCTATTTTACTGCAGAGAACCCCCCCCCCTCCCTCCCTCCCCACCAAGAAAAAAACATGATTCTCACCGTCCTGATCTGGTATTCTATGTATTCATTAACTTTTCCGATCCACCTCTCCAATGTGCCCCCCAATTTGATGATACTGGAGGCATTAACCTAAGGTCAGGTGTGGTGGACATGATGCTTGTAGCTCTGTAAAGGAGGACCTAAAATTCAATATAAAATGTGCTGATATTAGTTCTGGCTACTGATAACAGACACACACCTACACACACACACACACACACACACACACACACACACACACACACACACACACAGACACAGAGTTAATGAAGGCACATGTTCAGCATCAGCATAACTGTGTCAGAGACACCGGCCACCAGACGCGCACGCACACTAAAATCGCGTGTTGTACTGCAGCTTGCCCAATCCCAGTCCAATCCATTTCATACTCTCACGATGACCCATTCCAACCACGGGACACCTCGGGACTGGTGGACAGTCAAACAGTTGACAGTCCCCTGGCTGGAAGTATGACAGCGGTCTTATATAATCCGCGTGTGGATGTTTCTGTGATGACGGCAGGGTTTGGTCGCACGCTTTGTCCCCTCCTCCGCACCGCCATGCCGGGTTTCGTCTCTCTTGTCCCTGTAGGCGTTGAGGAGACCCTGTGATTGGCCCCTTTGATGTTTAATGCAATGTTTACAGATGGGACGGGGTGTGATGAGGTCCTCTTCCACTTGCCCTCTCGTGAGGCTGTGGGAAGGCTGTCTCAGAGAGGGAGAGAAAGAGAGAGAGAGAGGGAGAAAAAGCCAGAGAAAAATAAAAAGGAGAAGAAATTAATTGACCGTAAAAGAGTGGCCGCAGCATTGTTAGTGGTCAACCGCTAGCTGCACTTAGCGATGCCGTTCCCATGAAACTCTTCCAGAATGACCGTCCACTGCCCCCTTGTCAGACATTGCTCTGACACAGTCGTCCTGACAACCTCGACGCAACACACCACAATTTGCACGCAACAACAAAGTGTCGGAGACAAAAACAAATCGAACGGTTTGAGAGGAGCGTAGGGGTGGATGTTTGCAGATGTTAAAAACAGTTTGTGCTGACACATGGCCTCTCTTGAGGAGGGTTCCATGTGACCTATAAAGGCCAGTTTGCTCCTCTGACTGACTTCCTGACCTGTCTTCCTGCAGGGGATGCCCTCCTACTGCCCTGGAGGCTCATGGGAAAGGAGGGTTCCATCGATACCAGCCACCCCCACGCTGTGACCCCTGGCAAATGACACAGACATGAGGGCAAAACCGCCACCCGGCTAGAGGCTGTGTGTGACGATTGTATGACTGAGTGCAATGACACACCGTGTGTCTCTCAGACCAGGTACGCAGATCGGGGTGTAAGGACAGAGATGGGAATCTGGTGAGTGCTGCTCCCAGCCCCCCCCCCCCCCCCCCTCCCCAGGGGCACGGTCTCCTCCGTCGGGGGACGGCCCTGACCCCCCCCGGTCCAGGTGTCACGACCAGGCAGCGGCCGCTGAAACCGGATAGGCCTCCGCTCCTCACTCAGCACCGGAAAATCAATCGGCCTCGTCAGGCTTCGCTCCGCTCGCAGGACACTGGAAGGCTTTCTCCAGGCCGCGGGCCTCCCCTGCTCCATCTGTCTCCATTCTCCACCACCCCCCCCCCCCCCGGCCCTCACAACAAGCCCTGTGTGGACACTCGTGGACTAGGGTTACACGGTCCATGTGTCCAGCGCTGGACAATACACAAGGCCAACTGATAGACCAACTCCTAGCCCTCTTTTCTCACACTTAGGCTACCAGAGTTATTGATTTTAATTGGTAACTGGCGTATTCTTTTTCATCCTTTTCTTTTTTTCGGTATTTGATTTATTTTCACATGCTGTTGTTGAATGCATCATTTATTGTGACACTGTTTGGTGTCTGAGTAGGTTTGCCAATCACGAGTGAGAGTTTGTAAACTGGCAGCCGATGCCGCGCGAATTGGTAGAATCTGTTCTGGATTAGAGGTTCTGCTGTCTTCACGAGCTAGGGGCCTGTATGTTTGTGCTTGGGAGAGGAGAGAGGAGTAGATGATGAGCTGTCCTGACTCAAACCCAAGTTTATTTGAGTGATAGTTTATCACTCTCTCTGGTGTGTGTTTGTGCGTGTGTGTGTGTATGTGTGTGAGTGTTTGGTTTTCTGGTGTGTTGCAACTCTGTGTCATGGATTTTTAATTGTATAGACCTCGCTGGGTTCATTGGTTGTACATGTGTAGCTAGTCAGTGTGTGGGCCTAAGTTCATGTATGCATTAGATGATGGGTTCTTCCCCTCCTCAGGCTGGTGTGTGGGTTGAAGTTTGCGGTGAGCCTGGCTCTCTGTGGATGCTTTTTTTGTAAAGCAACAGGTGTCTCGGGGCGCCTCGACTGAAGAAAAGTCCTCGTTGTGTTGCTTTGCTCTCTCCTGTCTGCTCCCTTCCACCGGTGACCTGTGACCTTCGGTGACACCCCCCAAAGAGTGGGGAGTGGATCTTGTGAGGTCGATTCATCCTCCGTTTTAGTGTTGTTGCTGATGAGGAAATGAGCAGCTTTAGAGGTATGCGGATAAAGATCAGGTGGCTTGGCTGCCAGAAAACACTCGTTTATTTCTCCTCTCTCTCCCCCTCTTCGACCCCGAGAGGAACGACGGCAGAAGAGTCAGCCGTGTTTTATGTCCACAGAGACGGGCCAAATACATCAGCGGCTTTGACCTCTTTGATTATCATTTTACAAATGTGTTTTCAATCATGGTTTCAAAGGACGGTTAAGACCTGAAGGGTTGATTGGCCTCAGCCCGGGCGTGAAGCAACAAAGAAAAAGCTATTGAAAGCTGAGTGTTGATATCCAAGAGGAGTTTGAGCTCGTTCTCCTTCTCTAAGGGGGAACCAGTCCTCCTAAAGGCCATCTTTGAATCTTTGAGTTTGGTCCAGTCCACTCCCTGCCCCCCAAATGTTCCCTCTCTCCTCCTCTCTGTCTCCTCTCTCTCTTTCGGCCTTCCCTCCTTTCTTGGCAGGGAAAGAAAGTGCAGCTGTGTGGAGTCCTTTGGGCTGCATTAGAAGAATCAGGCCATTTGGTCTGCTTTCCCGTCCAAAGCTGTCATGTGTCCAGCATGGCCAGGGTCTAATGGTCTGGACCCATCACTTCCTGGCCTGAGGCTGAGCCAGGAGAATGTAAACTGTTCTGTGGCCATATTCCATACGGCAGGAGCCCTGTTCTGTACCTAATCTGTACATCTTAAGATCTACACCTGACTGGGCCCATGTGCTGTTTATGTGTTTTCATGCTTGTCCGGGCTGGAGTTGATGTAAAAACTGGAAAGAATTATTCACTGACTCCATTTTTGTCTGTTGTGAATGTCGCTGGCGTGCCCACATAAACATATACAACACACTGGCTCTGTAGGACTTCCAGTAAGGTCCATTAATGGCAGATCAGGCCCAAATGGCGGCACACACAGTACTGTCATACCCACTCTTGTCCTGTGACTATGGGTATGTTGTGTGACAACAACCGAATATGGAAACGCTTTTTGCTCTTGTTAAAAACTTTCTGGTTTGCATTTTTTTTTTTTGCCTTGTGTGCTTATACCCATTGCAAAATCTAGTAAAATAGAAAGTTTTCCCAGAAATTAAAAGTTTATGGCCCCCCTCCACAAGCCCACCCCACTCGTAAATAAGGACATATTTACCAATCCCATGCCCCCACTACCACCACTACCACAACAAGCACTCTGCCAGCTACACCCAACAATCCTTCATTATCCTCCGTGCAACTGTCCAACTGTCAACTATGAGAGTTTATACCGCTAAAGCCCTCCAACTCAGCATGCAGGCAAGAGGGAACTGATGCAGCGCTAGCTGCCTCCACCAACCCTAAATTAAAATATCCATCTGCACAACAGACAGTTTTTCAGTGCTATACTATGTTTCCATACTAGTTTCCACAGCACCTCTGATGTCTATTGAACTGCCACTACTGGACCGGGCCCATGGCAGTAACCTACGCAGCTGTGAACGAGTCACGCTCACACGAAGCTGGCGAGGGAAAACACTCGGACCGTGTTTTGCGGCCCCTAACAGCATGTGTCAGAGAGCCTGCAAACATGGCCCATTTCTCCGCGTGACATTTTGCCATTACCTCTGACCACCCCTGCAGGCTGTGTGGCCCTATAAAATCAACCTAGATATTTATGAAAAGGGAGACCAAATGGGTTCCAGATGAACACTATCCGTACAAAGGAAAAGCTATTAATACGTCTTAATACTCTGACCTCCATCGTTCACCCTTCTTTAATAAAGCTTTGGTCCCCGGCCGGCTCATGCTTGGTCTGCGCTGCAGTTTCCAGGAACTCTAAGTATAAGAACCCCCAGAGGAGTTGACTATGATCAGGCCCGGTCTGTCTCTATGATCAGGCCCGGTCTGTCTCTATGATCAGGCCCAGTCTGTCTCAATGATCAGGCCCGGTCTGTCTCTATGATCAGGCCCGGTCTGTCTCTATGATCAGGCCCGGTCTGTCTCTATGATCAGGCCCGGTCTGTCTCTATGATCAGGCCCGGTCTGTCTCTATGATCAGGCCCGGTCTGTCTCAATGATCAGGCCCGGTCTGTCTCAATGATCA
Source organism: Borostomias antarcticus (assembly GCF_949987555.1). NCBI lineage: Eukaryota > Metazoa > Chordata > Actinopteri > Stomiiformes > Stomiidae > Borostomias > Borostomias antarcticus. Next base: position 14,079,209 of record NC_140238.1, read on the forward strand.
GGCCCAGTCTGTCTCAATGATCAGGCCCGGTCTGTCTCTATGATCAGGCCCGGTCTGTCTCTATGATCAGGCCCGGTCTGTCTCTATGATCAGGCCCGGTCTGTCTCTATGATCAGGCCCGGTCTGTCTCTATGATCAGGCCCGGTCTGTCTCTATGGATAAACCTCCACAGTATAGAGTAACATTTGAGCTGTGATCCTACAATGTGGACCCTCAGAATCCCACCTATGGCAATACACAGATGAACCATGTTGACTCATGTCCTCTCTCTACTCACACACGCACACACACACACACACACACACACACACACACACACACACACACACACACACACACACACACACACAAACAGAATGTGGACGGATATAGGAAAACAGAATGTGGACGGATATAGGAAAACAGAATGTGCAATGTGAACAGAATGGAAAGCATAAGAGGACAAGCTGCATAAGTACGATATGTGGGTGCAAGTTTGACATGTGTCACTCTGAGAGGTACTGTACAACACAGGAACTTCCACTGTGGGCAATATTGTACATGAGTCATCAGGTGAGAGATGGTGATGAGGCGGTAGATGTTATATCTACGCACCTATCACTGTATATCTGTGGTCGTAATCTGTCTGTGCTTATAGCGTCTGCCCACTTTGAGATTACTGTAAAGCTGACTGATTTTGACTTTTACATGTATTTTGGAAAAACAAGTGCGTTTGAGCTCAGTGGCAGTTATTGCGGAGGTTTGAGCTCTTCTGCTTCACCATTCTAGAGATTTTTCGGGACATGAGAGATATTGTCTTTGTCTAACAGGATGTGGGATTTGAATCAACGCCCTCGATGTCTCTACAGTGTCATGTGAAAACCCCATGTCCCAGCCTAAACTAACACACTGTGAATTTCAGAATAAGGGTCACATACTTTGGCCGAGTGGACAGGAAATGTGTGCGTTTCACTATAAAGTGTGTTGAAATCAGTGTTGCAACTTTTTTTTTTGAGAAAGAAAGCGAGAGAGAGCGAGACGAGAGAGAACAAGAGAGAAGAGAGAATGGAGGGGAGAGAGAGATGCAGTAGATACAAGTATAGGGAGAGGACGGGGTAGCAGCAGCAGTTCATTTGTGTGAAAGATTCAGTCATCATTTATCTGGGCGGAGGTGATATCATAGCTGATGTCTTTGCTTTAACGAGATGCGCAGAGAACGATAACAGCTCCGAGGGCTGCTAGTTGGCCGCGGTGATGGATGACACTGTTCTCCTGTGTTTATGGAGTCTGACTCAAGGCATCTGCTGGCCTCCTCCCGAGACCATGGACACCAGGGTCAACATCAGCCTCCTCTCTACTGGAGAGACAGAGAGAGCAGAGAGGGAGAGAGAGAAAGGCGATGGAGGATAGAGAGACTACAGAGAGAGCAGAGGGAGAGAGAGAGAGGAGATGAAGAACACAGAGGGAGAGAATACAGAGAGAAAAGAGAGAGAGTGTGTGTGTGAGAGAGAGAGAAAAAAAAAACTGAGTGAGAGAGAGCAAGAGTGTGTGCGTGTGTGTGTGTGTGTGTGCGTGTGTGAGAGAGAGAGAAACAGTGAGAGAGCAAGAGAGAGAAAACCGAGAGAAAATGTGTGTTTGTGTGTGTGTGTGAGTGAGAGAGAGAGAGAGAGAGAGAGAGATCGATCGATAGAGGAGAGAGAGAGAGAGGCAAAACAGACAGAGTAAGTAGGACAGTATGAGATCAAGGACATGCTGTGTGGGGGGAAGGATCCAGAAGCTAACCTAGCTATAATGTGAGAACAAGATATTCATTTACTCTCCTCGGAAAGACATGAAAACAAGTATTTCTCTCAAGTCCTCTTGGTCTAATGGCAGATGTTTATAGTTGTGTAGTGGTAGTCACTGGGGTTTACAAAGCAGGCGACCGGGGTTCGATTCCAGCAGGCTACATTAGTGCTTGCCTTTTTTAATGTACATGTGTTGACCCGTTTAGTCTGAGACGATAAACTAACAAATAAGAACGTGAGGGATTACATGCCACAACAGTGAGACCTCCAGCATGTGGGAGTCATTATGAAGTCATGTAACGTGCCATAAACATCGTTGCGCGGGGTTATGATGGACCGTGTTTGCTCTTGTGCGGGCGCTAGCTTTGTTTCGAGCTTTCCACCATGCGTTAAAGAGGCAATAAATAGTCCCGGGGCTGAACAGAGGTGGTGGGGGGGGTTAACTGGGGCTGGGAGGGAGGGAGGGAGTGAAGGATTATGGGTACAGCCTGGTCCTGGAAGAGACTGACCCCCGCTCATTCCTACTCTCTTTGCTTCCTATTTCTTTCCTTTCACTCTAGCAGCTTCTTCCACTTTCTCTCATTCTTCCTTTCTCTTCTACCCCCCCCCTCCCTTCTCCTTTCACCCCCCCCCCCCCCCCCCCCCCACCCCACATGCCTCCCCCGGCCCAGCCCGACACAACTGGAAAACATCCATTACTTCAGCACGCACACACACACACACACACACACACACACACACACACACACACATGCACACATACACACGCACATTTCACTCAGCCATACGCTCTCATTCTCCTCCTCCCTACCACACACACACACACACATACATACTCAAACACACATGCAGACCACCGCTACATCCCTTTCTCTCTCTCTCTCTCTCTCTCTCTCCCTCTCTCTCTCTCTCTCCCTCTCTCTCTCTCTCTCTCTCTCTCTCTCTCTCTCTCTCTTGCACATTATGTATTGCAGCCTGTTAATGGACCTCACATATCTTTCATTCTTACTCACAAGAATGGGGGGCTAGGTGTAAAGACCTGACGTGAAAAGGATAGAGAAGTAGAGAGAGAGAGAGAGAGAGAGAGAAGGAGAGAGAGAGAGAGAAGTAGAGAGAGAGAGAGAGAGAGAGAGAGAGAAAGGCAGAGACAGCGCCAGTAGGGAGAAAGTGCGGAGTCATGCTGTAGGAATGTTGGAGGGGGGATTGCTGGCGTGACTGCCCCATTTTTCACAGCCATAATCAGAGCCAGCTGTCATCAAGAAGGCCCAGAGGATGGGGGGGTAGAGAGAGGGGGAGGGAGGGGAGAGATAGATAAAGAGTGGGAGGGAGGGGAGGGAGATGTACTTGGTAGAGACCAACTTAAAAAAGGGGAAAACATTTCTGTGTCTGTGTGTGTGTGTGCACGTGCGTGTGTGTGTGTGTATGTATGTGTGTGTGTGTGTGTGGAGGAGAGTGGAGGAATTGGGGTTAGAGGGGATAGAGAGGATCGTCAGGGCGGAGCCTCCTTCCTTCCCCCTGCATCTGTGAGCCAGCCAATCACGACGCAGCGGCGAGTAACGACATGGCTGAGCAGACGCTCCAGTCCTGCTTACAGCACGTCTCCTTCATGAGAATGGATATGAAACACCATCCATACTGGGCCTTGTGAATACTCACTGGCACTTACATCAAGAACACTTTTCCTTGCCAGTCCACATTGGACAATTCATGAGAAGAGGCACTGGGATTGGAAACATGATAATAATCAACATTTGCCACATGAATACTGCATTGTTTGGAGCAGAAAAGTTCTCAGCAAACAAACAAAAATTCAGACACATGTTGAATCAAACAAACTGAAAACAAACAGTGCTGTTTGTAGCTGTTTTGTATACTCTGTGCTCTCCTGGCATGTCCACGCCACTCAGAGGGGTTTTATGCTTTATGTACAGTGAGTCTCTGATGGGCTGGCTGACGGCCTTGTGGCTGTCCCTCACTTCCTTGTTTACCCTGTCCTCATTGGTCTTCCTGATCATAACGGCACAATGGGGGCTGATGGGTAAAAGCTCTCCAGGGAGCAGGGAGCATGTTGATTGGTTGATTCATTAGGTGGTAGAGAATAGAGAGTGACTCCCCCTAGAACCCAGACAAGCCATCACAGAGAGAAGCCCCTGGAGCTCCAGAACATATTAAACCATCCTGTCGCTGGAAGTGTCAGGGATTGATGACCTTACTGGGCTCAACACAGGCCCCTTTCTCTCTCTCTGTTATTCTCACTATAGCAATCTGAGTGAGTTATGGTCGACCACTTTAAGTGCTCCAGAAGGATGTGATAAAGTGGTCAGTCAACATGACCACGCCAACACTTCAGAAGTTACCAGTGATATGAAGATTGGTTTTAGGTCTAATTTTTCACAAACGTCTTGGCTATGGTAGTGGCAGTCGCGCTGATCTAGTCTGCTCTGGGAGAAAGCTGTTGAGATAACCTACAAAACACAAACCCCCAAAACACGGTGGGGTTTCCTGTTTCTGTGACAGAACTCCCCTCTCTGCCCACTTCCTCTGCCCGTGTCTGTGTCTGATGCTGGGTTGTGTCGTCGTCCTGTGCTAACATGCTGTGGGGACATGTGTGTGTGTGTGTGTGTGTGTGTGTGTGTGTGTGTTTGTACACATTTCTCACTGTGTGTGTGTGTCCATATCTCTGGTCAAGGGTTGTTTGTTTGAGGGGAGGGGGGGTGGGGGGTGTCCTGTTCCCTGTCTGTGCCATAGCCAGAGCCCGGTGGAGGAGGGGTCCAGACTCCAGACCTTGCCCTCCGATGACCCGCTCGCTGTGTCCTCACGCGGCCTCCCCTGTTCCCCCAGGGCGCCGTGACCCATCACGCCATGTTCTCCGCTGCTAAAACTGTGGCTCTGACCATTACTTGCCAGTCCGCAACCCGCAGAACAAAAGGCTCAGGCCGCGCGTCTGGCACGGACCGGGAGGCGCGCGGCGGCCCAAATAGACCGGGGGGGACGCCGTTGTTTCTCATTGGTTGGTTGTCCCTCCTCTTTTTGATACAGACATACGCACAAACACACGTACAGAGCACACACATACACACACACAGGCACACATGCTCCGATAACCTCCCGTGCGTTCATCGTCCTCGTCGTAGCAGCTCAGAATCACTGTAACGCTGAGAGATATCTCCCCTCGCTATGTTGAGTGTCACAGCTAATCAGCAGGCTGAAGGGCCAGATGAGTTCTCTTTCGACCAGGGGGACCTCAGGGTTCTTTCCAGTGGCACTTTCTCTTATTTGGCAAACCGTACCCTTGTTTATCGACCTGTCGCCCTCAGAAGACCACAACCGCCACAGTGACTCATCCGCTGAACCTGCCAAGCTCAGGGTTCAGTTTATCAACGACGTTTCACAACACATTCCCCTCTCTCCTCGTTGGCTACTGACGTGCCTACAGCGCGGCCTGCGGCGCTTGGGTGATATTCTGTGAGAGGTGAGTCATTGATGACGGTGGTTTCCTGCCGTTTGATGATACATCGCTCCGTGTTTACATCTCCCTGCTCCGACTGTAGGTTTCACATCAGCAGAGGTCATACAGAACAGTCTGCTTATCTCTATTCAGCTGTCTAATGACTAATAGTGACTAATAGTCAACAGGTCTGGTGTGAACCATGCATTCACCCTGGTTGCAGAATCTCTGTTTGGAGAGAGGAAGCCTTCCTCCAGGGCACTGTAACCACACAAGCAAGTTCTAATGTAGCATCTAGAAGATATTAGAGAGATATCAATGAAAGTTGTTTGTTTGTTTGTTTTTCAGACCTATATTAGCCCCAAGATTTAGGCTAATTTGATAAGTTGTCACAAACCATTTACACATTTTCACTGGGCTCATGAAAGCAGCTCTGTCTGTTGTGAAAGGCATCTGTTGTGCTGCTGAGCTGTGAGGAGACAGGCAACATAAAACAGGCACCAGTGCAGCCTGCTGCGGCTGCCACGGACCTGCCTGCTGCAGGAAGTGATGTCGTTTCCTGCCCTATCGCATCAAGTGGAAAGAGAAAGACCCCTAAGATTCCTCAAACCCATCCATGGCGGAACCGCAAGCCTAAATTAGACCCGGTTATTTTCTGAATGGAGGTAAAATACATATTCGACCCAGTTCCTAAACTACTGTACTAGCACTGCAGAGCTATATTTCCAAACCGCCTATGCAGCTGTCATTCACCAAAGCCAAAATGTGCAAACAGTACCTCAACCATGGATGTGGGTGTATGTATGTGTCAGTTTACCATAGAGACCAAGAGAGCAGCCAGGATGTCGGGGGTTGTTCTACACGGGTCTCCTGAACAGGCACCTGTCTCACCCACGGCAGTTCCTGTGCTCGTTTCGGCGAGTATGCGATGGAAGGAGCAGAGGAGGTCGAGATGTTATCCACTCTTTCATGTCTCTGAGCGCGCATGACACACGGCGCTCCGAGCAGCGCGAGACGCTTAACCCGTTCATGCCCACACAGGAATTAGTTACAGTAGATTAACTTAATGAGAAGTTAACAAGAAGTGTAGTAGGTGTATTTGTCATATTCGCTGGGACTGGGTACAATGTGCAATGAAATGCGTGCCGGAGAGCTTCTGCTCACATATACGGTCAACATGAGCATGAATCTTTCCTCCGCCGTTAGTGGGTGAGAGAGGGTGGTTCTCAGACAGTACTGTGGCTCTGATACCCCCCTGTGGGCCACCCTCCTCCTCACAGCTCAACGGTGCTTCCCATGAGCAGCCGGGGAACCAGAGACCGCCAAACCCACCTGGGCCGAGCCCAACCATCCCCCAACCATCCCCTGCCAGCGTCTAACCCCCCAGGAGAAGAGCCTGGCCTGGCCTAGTCCTCCATGTTTGTCCAGGCGGGTGGTTACTGGAAGCCCAGGGCTGAGCCTAAGTCGGTTTACAGTTAGGTCATTGAGCAGACGCTTACATCCAAAGCAACTTACAATGTCTTTTGAGTTAATGCTCAAGGGCACAGCGGTAGGTAATCCCTGTCATGTTGCCAAGCCCGGAGTTGAACTAGCAGCCTTTCGGTCTCCGGTCAGACGCTCTAACCACTAGGCTACCGCAGCCTGAAACCACACACTGGAAAACAAGCTGGCCTCTTTTAAGTTCTTTAACCCCGTTGTTGTAGTACTGTGACCCTGTTCTGTCTTCTCAACAGGCAGAGGAGTCATGACAAAGAGCACGGGTCAATGCAGTTTTAATGTCATAGTGATTCAATGTGCTTCAACAGTGACTGAATAAATCAGGACATGAATGTTACCGTTACTCTAAAATCTCTAATAGTTCTCTAATCTGTTGATTTATTCATGCAGGGGCACGGATGGTAGAGGAGGCTCAAGATTTAGGACAAAAAATTTAAATGCTATGAAAATAAATGTTTCAAATTACAGCAACAAGTCAAGCTAATTTCCTGCAGTGGTGCTTCAACTGGGCTATTTCTGCCCGGTCCTGTTTATTTTCATGGGGGGGGGGTTGTGGACACATAATCCTCCCTGAAAAGTGATTTATTTATGAATTCCACTGCAGAACCCCCCCCCCACCCCCGCACCTCCCCTCCCCTCTCCTCCCTCCTCCTCCCTCCTCCTCCCTCCTCTCCCGAGAGAGCGCCGAGCCTGCCAGAAGTCACTGGCCGATGTTTACAGGACTGGATTGGCCATTTCCCATGGTGCAGTGTGCCTTTGGTAATATCTTATTTATACAAGGCCCGATGTGGAAGAACAGAGGGGTTTATTTTGGGCTATTCCCCATAGATGGATCCGATTGCTCCGACCGGAGAGGTTTCCTTCATACGTGCCGCAGTTCAGGTCGTTCAGCGGGGCGGCACTCGCCTGTGTGTGTCTGTGTGTGTGTGTGTGTGTGTGTGTGTGTGTGTGTGTGTGTGTGTGTGTGTGCGTGTCTGTGTATGTGTGTGTGTGTGTGTGTGTCTGTGTGTGTGTGTCTGTGTGTGTGTCTGTGTGTGTGTCTGTGTGTGTGTGTGTGTGTGTGTGTGTGTGTGTGTCTGTGTGTGTGTCTGTGTGTGTGTGTGTGTATGTGTGTGTGTGTGTGTGTGTGTGTGGACACAAGCTAGTTCATGGTCAAAGTTAGACAGCTAGGCTGAATGGCCCTGACTTCAGCAACTCGGTGGCATTCAGAGCTGGACTCAGGAGAACAATGGAGTGAGTGCAGGGACTCAACAGGAAGTCTGCTATTAGAGTAATAAAAACATTGTTGTTTCTCTCTGAATTATCACATAAATCCTTATCTCGCTCCGGTGTATAATGTGTTGTCATTAGTCGTGTCATCACCAATCGAGAGTCACACAGATAAATGTTCCCTGGGAACTGTGTGGTATAGGATGATATACGGTATAGAGAAAGATGGTTATATAGTTTCCACATGTACTGTAGCTGTCCAAGAGAATGAGAATGAAATTACCTAATGAGGTCTGTCTTTAATGTGTTGTGCTAAGGTTATGGGTCTCTAACATCAATTTTTCCCACACAGCTTGACTCAACATCTGCTAATAAATGACTGAACTATTATTTGGAGGAGAAAGGGACAATTTCCAGCATTTGGCTCTCGCTCTGTAAATGTTTGAGTTATGAAACACAAACAGCAACACAGGGCATTCTTGTGCGATTAGAACAACATCGGGCTTTTTTTGAACGCCTGGCGTCATAAAATTTCAGGTCAGACCTCCGCTGGCTGACCTGCAGCACTGCCCCTCTGAAACGAGCAGGTTCTGCATCAGTCATCACCACAGTCAAACTCACCACGACAGAGGGATTGTGGGAAATGCAGCCCTCCCACCCCCCTCCCCAGGCTGCATCCGGCACCCCAGCCCAGATGTTCCTCACTCCTCCCACGTGAGGTGTCAGCCCCCCCCCCCCCACACTTCTTATCGAACACCCTCTGAGCAGAGCTCCACTACCAAGTTAGGCCATGGCCTGGCCAAGGTGGCACCTCCCCAGTATCAACATCTGCTGCTTGGGCCTCTGATCCTGCAGATTTATGAGGTCAGGGGGGATAATTACGACCTGACTGCAACACGGCTTTTCCTAAACATATCATCCAGTTCAATTTGTAACACCCACTTCCCCCTCACCCGGAGTCCGTGAGCTTTTAAAAGCAAGATGGATCCTGGTACCCGGCAGCGCGGGCCCTCTCAGGTCCCTGAAGATGACGGTCATTACAACTGACTGATGACAGTGTGACGGGGACGGGCTGCTGTCTAGAGCTGGTAGGCCTGATGTTTATTCCACATTAGTGCAGCAGTAAGCTGTCCAGGGGCTCGGTGCGCCTCTAAGACTTTGACCGTATAACGCCTGAACCTATAACTTTGACCAGGGCCCCTCCGGGACCATGCGCTCGCAGTAGCCCCAATACCAAGACCGTGACCGCGGTCCAAAAACAGCACGACTGCGCTCCTGGCACCGTGACCAGGACCGTGTCCAAAGCCTCAGCGCTGTACGGAGGGGTCTGACGAGTGGTCATCAGGTCTCACCAGATTTACCGGCCCAACAGAAGCCCTCTGTGAGGACTGAGGGCCTCTGGGATCGGCCGCCCCAGGTGAACCCACAGATGAGTTCTCATCGGACCTGGGTCAAAAGGCTGCATCAAATCCTCGCAATTACTGCAGTGTTTACTCGGGCCTGCCTGAAGTGTCAGGTGGGTGGGGTTTCAATCTTTTTGTTGTCATTGTTTGAAATTCATTTTCGCTGTTCTAAAGGGATCCGACATCGCGGCTGATCTGTTCAATCAGAGCACTGTAAGTCCTTTTGTATGAAAAGATGATGCTCGGAGGGGAAACGCTGACCTCTGTTCTGTTAAATGAAATTGAGTCGACGTCATCTTTAATTTCTATTTGGAGCCGGTTTATATCAGGGCCCCGTCAAATATCTACCTTTTTATGGACGTCTCTTCCTTTAGACAAAGTGGCAGACAGCACTGACACGAAACAGACGCGCATGCTGGATAGAGTGTTTCTGAACCTGGACAGACAGAAAACGCCTTTCTCCACGAGCCGCGATGGTCCGGTGTTGTCTGAGGCCCCGTGCTCTGGTTGCACAATGCTGTGTGATTATGTTTATGTTGTAATCACTCGGTTTCCTGGACGGGATGTATCGTCCGGCGGTTGCGTGCGGCTCACTTGGCGTGTTATGGCGGGGCGTGGGTTTGAAGTGGTGTAAACGGATGATGCTGGTGAAATGTTTTGTTGTAAAAACACTAAATGAGCGTTTTTCGTGGGATGATGATAGAGAAGTGCTGTTGGCCGACGGCCTCTCTCTCTCAGCATTTCAATATGTTCCTCAAAGGACCATGTCTCTCTCTCTCTCTCTCTCTCTCACCCTCTCTCTCTCTCTCTCCCTCCCGCTCCCCCTCTCTCTCTCTCCCCCTCCCCCTCCCCTGTTCTCTCCCTACGGTATCTACGTGGTGCTAATCAACTTGGACGCTCCAAGTTCACTTCTGATTCCAATCATTGCAATCTGCAGTGTCAGAGAGACTTCAGTTTTAGACACACAGGCACGCACACATGCACACTTGCACACACACACACACACACACACACACACACAGACCCCAGCTAGCACTAGACTAACACACTGCAGCCCCAATTGTGAAAGACTTCTAGGCGATTGGGAAACAGTGTGGATTTCAAAACTAGTTCCTTCTTTCTTGAACTGTTTTATACACTGCATTATACCCTGACAGCAGAAACGTACCAGAAGTGCATGCTTTGTCACCAGCTCATCTGTGAGTCAGGCCAACATGTGTTTTTGACTGTTCTGTTGCTGTGGTAGTGGGCTGTACCAGCATAGTGGGGGCTGCTGTGGAAGGACCTCTGTTGCATCAGTTCTGGACGGCTCATCTCCAGGTCAGAGAAGATCACACATTTGTTTAATAATCTGGCCTCAATAACCTCTCCTTTCTCTGGGTGATGACCTATGTACAGAATGAGACAAATTTGTAAACAGATCCTCTCCTCTCCTCTCCACTCCTCCCCACTTCTCTCTTCTCTCCTCCACTCATCTCCTTTCCTCTCCTCCCCACTCATCTCCTCTCCTCTTTTCTCCTCTCCTCCCCACTCCTCTCTGCTCCTCTCCTCTCCACTTCTCTCCTCTCTACTCCTCTCCTCG